>NC_142649.1:98406363-98709393 GCF_055504915.1 Nelumbo nucifera
TACCTGTTATGTTCACATTCCAAGTGCCCAATGACATAAGTTTGAACCAAAAGCCCACAAATGCATCTCCCTTGGTTACTCCCCCACACAAAAGGGTTATTGTTGTTTTGATCCAAAGACTGGCACTCGACATGTCTCTATGGATGTTACCTTTGATGAGCTTTCTCCTTTTTATGGTTCCTCTCAGGAAGGACATTGTCGACAGGGGGAGAGTCTGTCACAAGTATTTGCTCTTCCTCTTCCTGTCCCAGTTGAGTCACTTGACAAGCCTGTATCCTCACCAAATGAATCAAAGGAGGATCAACCACTTCATTCCTCTTGCCCTAGTGCCCCTATTTCTTTACCTCCTCGTCCTACCCATAATCCCAAAGTGTATCAAAGGCAAAGATCCAGGAATGAGCAAGTTGTTTCCCTTACAACAGATGAGACTCATGCATTCCCAATCACAGATGAGATAACAGGTACTGCTTCAGCCTCTTTGGAACCATCTTTCTCAGATCTTGATGCCCCCATTGCTATTAGGAAAGGAAAGCGGAAGTGCACTGCACACTGCATTTCCAAACACCTTTCTTATGATCTACTTTCTCCTTCATACTTTGCCTATCTCTCTTCAGTTGCTTCTAACCCCATTCCTAGGTCTGTGTCAGAAGCTCTTGGGATTCCAGAATGGAGAGATGCCATGAAGTCTGAAATGGATGCTCTACACAAAAATGATACTTGGGAGGTGGTGGATTTGCCTGAAGGGAAGGATCCAGTTGGGTGCAAGTGGGTCTTTACCATTAAATACAGGGCTGATGGGACTATTGAGAGGTACAAGGCCAGACTTGTTGCAAAAGGCTACACACAGACATATGGGATTGACTACCTGGAGACCTTTGCCCCTATTTCCAAGATGACATCTGTGAGGGTTCTCTTATCTCTGGCAGCTCACTTTGATTGGCCTCTTTATCGGTTGGATGTAAAGAATGCATTTCTAAATGGTGACTTACATGAGGAGGTCTACATGTGTATCCCTCCAGGAATGTATGGGAAAGATATGGAAGGAAAGGTATGCAAATTGAAGAAATCACTTTATGGCCTCAAACAGTCTCCTAGAGCCTGGTTTGAGAAATTTAGAGCTGCACTTGTTAAATTCGGCTATGTTCAGACATAGTCAGATCATACTCTCTTTGCGAAGAAAAGTGAATCTCTAGCAGTGTATCTCATTGTGTATGTTGATGACATTATAGTGACTGGTGATGATGCCTCAGGCATTCGGGCCCTTAAGTCTTTCCTCCGTACATAATTTGAGATTAAGAATCTGGGGGAGTTGAGATACTTCCTTGGCATAGAAGTTGCTAGATCCAAGGATGGGATTCTTATTTCCCAGAGGAAATATGTCCTTGATTTGCTATCTGAAACTGGAAAAATGGGTGCTAGACCAGCTGCAACTCCCATTGATATGAGTCACAAACTTTCAGCTTCGGATGGAACATTGTTGGAAGACAAAGGGGTCTTTCAGAGACTTCTTGGGAAGCTCCTGTACCCGTGCATGACTCGGCCAGATATTGCGTATGCTGTCAGTTGTATTAGCCAGTTCATGCATGCTCCTAGAGATACTCGTATGGCAGCAGCAGAACAAATTTTGTGCTATCTGAAAGGCTCTCTAGGAAAAGGAATTCTATTTACCAAGCATGGTCATCTGAAACTTGAAGCCTATACTGATGCTGATTGGGCTGAAAATATTGATGATAGAATATCTACTTCAGAATATTGCAGTCTGGTGGCTAGTAATGTTGTCCCTTGGAGGAGTAAGAAACAATCGGTTGTGGCCCGATCCTCCGCCGAAGTAGAGTATAGAGCCATGGCACATGGAGTCTCTGAATTGTTGTGGCTAAGGTCCTTAATGGAAGAACTTGGGATTGATCATGACAAACCCATGATGTTGTACTGTGATAATCAGGCTGCCATCAACATTGCTCACAACCCAGTACAACATGATAGAACCAAACATATTGAGGTTGATACACTTTATTCGAGAAAGAGTCTCTTCCGGTGAAGTTCCATTCATAACTTCTGAAGGACAATTGGCAGATTTCCTCACCAAGGGTATTTCCAAGGCAAGGCTTCAACATGACACTAACAAGCTGAGCATTATTAACATTTATGCTCAGCTTGAGGGGGAGTTTAGAGGAGATGGGCCGAATGGCCCATAGGCTGTCATTCTATGTTATGTTTATGTTTTCCTATATAATGGGCCTTATTCCGGGTCCATACTCTTATATACTCTGTTTTTGTAATTTCTTGCCCACCCAAGGGTCTCTCTGTAATAATTCAAAGATTAACTTAATAAAATGTTTTAGAGTGTTAGAGGGAGGTTTAGTTCAAACCTCTCACTCTCTAACTCTCATTGCCGCCAGCTCTCTCTCTCTCATCTTCTTAATCTTCTCTTGCTTGTTTTCTGGTTTTGCATCTAATCTCAAGTAGTTCTATACTTCAAGAGGGTTGTTTTCAACTGCATGAAACTTCCAACAAGTGTCCCCATATGCTTAGGCTTCTTGCAATAATCACACACCAAGTCTTTCTTATCTTCCCCTTCTAGTCTCACTACTCCCCCTGTCTCCATTCGGCTTAGGTTTTGTTGTACCAACCATAGTTGACTGGTCAATCCCAGGCTGTCTCAGCATTACATTCCTCCTACTCTCCTCTCTAGAGACAAAAGCATAGGTCTGAGAGAGTGTCACACCCTCCCCAGAAAGAATATGCTGCTTAGCAATGTCAAATTCAGGATTCAACCCTACCAAGAACTCAAAAACCTTATTCCTCTCTACCAGTTTGTGATAAGTTGCTGCATCATTTACACTTTCCCATACCACAGTTTCTAAGTGATCTATTTCCTGCCATAGGGTTTTCAGCATGGAGAAATACACAGCAAGAGGTTTTTCACCCTGTTTCATACTTATCACCTGATTTCTTAACTGATAGGCTCTGGCTTCATTTTGCTTCTAAGAGTAGGTTTCAGTCACTCCATCCCAAATCTCCTTAGCAGTATTAACCCATAGGAAATTTTTTGCAATATGAGGTAACATAGAATTACACAGCCAAGACATTACCATGTAATTCTCTTGCACCCATCAGGAAGAGTCTGTATCAAGTTTCTTCTCCTCCCTAGTGAAATACCCTAATTTTCCACGGGCACCAATAGCCATCTTAGCTAATTGTGCCCACTCCAAATAATTTGTACCATCAAGTTTTATTGTAGTAATGATCCCAGACCCAAAAATATCACTACTACCTCCAACACCCAGTCCCACAGTACCGATAGATTTCATCTCGGTATTCCAACTCTCCATTTTACTTCAAATAGTTTAAAAGAAAAAATAGATTGGAGACCTTCAAACAATAATTTAATACCACACACAAAAAAACCAACCCTTCCGGAAGAAGAAAACCCTAGCTGGAGGGAAATCTCTCTCCTCCCCACGCCTCCCAACAGAGAGAAAAGTGAATCGATCACTTCGGGAGGCCTAGAAAATTTTAGAAACCAAACCTCCCTCTTCAGAAAATCAAAAGAAAACTAACAATACCTGGGCGCCCAAGATCAGATCAAAAACAAAAAATCCAACTTTTCTGGGACGCTTCCCCGTACTCCAGTTCTTCCTGATTTTGATGCCGAACAGTAGATCACCTTCCTGATGTCTAGATCCCACCAACTTCTATAGCAGATCAATCAGCCCTTTACTACTTCATGCAGTCGACTGATCTAGGGCTGCACGAGAATGCTTCAAGAAACCCTAGCCGATGCTTTGGTTCCAAGTAGAAATCTGCTGAATTAAAAAATATGAAAGAAAGTAGTTTCTTGAAGAGAGAAGGAAGAGAAGAAGAGAAGAAGAGAAGAAGAGAAGAAGAGAAGAAGAGAAGTTGAAAGAAAAGAGAGCAATAATCTGGCCACCCCCTTCACTTATTATTTATACTAAAATAATATAACCGTACAAAGACAACTATGCCCTTATAGGGCGGCAAAACATAAAATAGCATATATAGCACTCAAAAAACATAATAAAATTTGGACTCACATAACTACTATGGTCCCCACCTCCTATCTAACAACTAACATAAAACATCTACTCAGAAAAACATCATAAAACTAATTAATGTTCAACAATCTAAAACTAAAATACATAAACATAACATGTAAAGTGTATTCAAATGAAAATTTAAAAATAAAAGCAAACATATAAAGCATTTCCAAGCATGTAAAACCCACAATTCATTCATGGTAAAACCAGTGTTGACAGACCTGAACCTGAATGGGTAGTTGAACAGGTAACTCATGAGCCTTCTGTTCGGGTTATTTGATGGTTCTTATGGGCTGAATGTTCTAATAGGTAACTAAACCAGTAAAACCAAGACTCAGTGAGATTTCCGGTTTTTCATACAGTCCATGTCTGATAACAAAGAAAGAAGTCTGTGTGCATGGGACTAATACCTGGTGTGAATATGCATTGGCCAGAGACCTCTCTCTCTCTCTCTCTTCATGACAGCTTCCACCTTTCTTCACAATCTTGCATCTATTTCCTCTATTGTGAGCAAGCTATCATCTCATTCTTGTTGACCTGTTTCAGGTTACATGATAAAGTAGAATTTTAGTAATTAAATTCATCTATACAAAAGAATAGATAAATAAAATACAAATTAAACTGTCGGAATGAATTAGTAACCATTCTGATTCCCATGGTTCAGAAACAAGCCCTTTCTGATCCTTCTAATTAATAATAGAGTTTTGTTTGAACAGTCATGACATGCAAGGATCATAATTTCATACTCCTTCCCATTGCGATGTTCTATGTTGTGGGAGCCTAACCAGGATGAGGCAAATTTAGGCTTGGAACATAAAGAGGTAGGTGCAATTGCAAACAGAGATTTTTGAAAAAGAAGACCTACTACCGGCTCACCAACAAGATGATTGGGTCTCTGGTGGGGTCATGAAACCTAGCCCATGAAAATCTCATTGTTTAAAACAGAGACTTAAGCCCAATACTACATCCTTACCAATTGAGCTTCAGTTTTTACAGAAAATGCAGGTATAAAGTGGGCTGGGCTTGGATGCTCATGGATGCATCCTAGGTCATGCATACCCCTATCCATGAATTGTACATGCACGATTCTAGGTAAAAAGCAGAATCATTTCTGGATATTTCACCCTAATTCTAGCAGCCTCATCAACCTCTTCTCTAAAGCCAAACAATCAAGAAAATATCATTCCCATGACAATGGAAATTGTGAAATCCCTATTCGATTCTAGGTTAAAGTAGAGAAGAAGAAGAAGAAGAGAAAGAAAAAGAAGAGAAGAAGGGTTCAGCCAAATGAGGGAAAATCAGTTACAAGAAAAGACCATATTGTCCCTCATAAGTGATGGGACACATAACTTAAACTTAAATAAAATAGACCTTTCACTCTCAAATAGATAAACCCAAATGACCAAAATACCCCTGATTTGTGTATTCTAACACTCCCCCTCAAGCTGGAGAGTATATGTCATATAGTCCCGGCTTGTCACAAATATAATCTACTCTGCCCCAAGACAAACCCTTTGTAAAGAGATCTGCCCACTAATTTCCTGAGCTCACATGAGATGTGGTTATCACTCCACTTTTCACTTTCTCTCTCACAAAGTGACAATCGACCTCAATATGTTTGGTTCTCTCATGGAAGACTGGGTTGGAAGAGATGTGAACAGCAGCTTGGTTATCACAGTATAGTCTCATGGGTTTGTCAACCAAGAACCCCATCTCTTGTAGCAAGTTCTTCAACCATACTAGTTCACATGTGGTATGAGCCATAGCCCTGTACTCAGCTTCTACACTACTCCTTGCCACCACTGTTTGTTTCTTGCTCTTCCAAGTTACAAGATTGCCACCAAGGAAGGTACAATACCCTATGGTTGATCTCCTGTCTGATATAGAACCAGCCCAATCAGCATCTGTATACCCTACTATTTCAAGAGTCCCTCCCCTCTTTGGTATAGCAAACCACGACCTGGAGCACCCTTCAGGTACCTAACAATCCTTAGAACTACTTCCCAATGAGGAATCCGAGGATGTTGCATAAACTGACTCACCATACTCACAGCAAATGATATATCTGGTCGGGTAATAGTCAGATAATTCAACTTTCCCACCAGCCTCTTGTATCTTCCATGATTATCAAACTCTTCACCTGCATCAACACTCAACTTGACATTAAGTTCCATAGGAGTCTCTGCTGGTTTAGCACCTAACAATCATGTTTCTTCAAGTAGGTCAAGAACATATTTTCTTTGACATAAGTTAATTCCATGCCTTGACCTTGCAACTTCAATTCCCATGAAGTATTTCAGCTTACCCAAATCTTTCGTATTGAAGTGGTCCTGTAGGAATTTCTTCAGCCTGTCAATCCCGTTATTGTCACTCCCACTTATGACAATATCATCCACATACACCACTAGCAAGATTTTCCCATCTTTTGAGTCATGGCTGAACACAGAATGGTCTACCTAACACTGTTTCATCCCAAATTCTTTCACTACTTCACTGAGCCTCCCAAACCATGCGTGTGAAGATTGTTTCAGTCCATGTCTTTTTGAGTCTACAAACCTTACCAACCTCCCCCTGAGCAACAAACCCTGGCGGTTGCTCCATATACACTTCCTCAATGAGATCACCATGTAGGAAAGCATTTTTTATGTCCAGTTGCACAAGAGGCCAATCATACATAGCAGCTAATGAAATCAACACCCGAACTGAACCAATTTTAGCCACAGGAGAAAATGTCTCCATATAGTCCAAACCATATAGCTGAGAATAGCCCTTGGCCACTAACTTGGCCTTCAATCACTCCACACTACCATCTAGAAGATACTTCACTGTGTAGACCCACTTACACCCAACAGCATGCTTACCAGGAGGAAGAGCAGTAAGTTCCCACGTGTGATTGTGTTGTAGAGCAGAGAGTTCCTCTTCCATGGCTTGCCGCCCCTCTAGGGAGGTAAGGGCTTCCTGGACAGTCTTGGGAATGGAAACAGATGATACCAATGATATAAATTTGCGATGAGAAGCAGAAAGGTGAGCAGCTGAAACATAGTGTGAAATAAGATGAGAAGTACAAGTGCGTTTACCTTTCCGCAGGGCAATAGGAAGATCAAGGTCTGAGGAAGAAGAAGCAATGACAGGATCTGTCGACGAGGGCTGAATTGGAGGAGGGGTCGGTGCTCTTCTGTGAGTATACACGTGTTTGATCATTGGCCTCTCAGTAGTAACTGGCATGGGAGGTGAATCTGCAACTGGAATGGGAACCACGGGAAGGGTATCCGCAACAGGGACAGGAAGAGGAACTATAGAGGAAGGAGAAGAAACCATAGTATCCGAGAAAAAAGGAACTGATTCAAAGAAGGTGACATCGGAACACACAAATGACTTATGGAAGTTAGGGTTATAGCACTTATACCCTTTCTGAGTCCTTGAGTAGCCAAGGAAGATACACTTAGTAGCTTGTGCATCTAAATTGTCTAAACCATGCCCAAAGTTTTGAACAAAACAAACACATCCAAAGACTCTTGGGGTGAGAGGAAACAGAGACAAGGTGGGAAACAACACCGAGAAGGGGGATTGACTTCCAAGGATGGACATGGGCATCTGATTGATGAGGAAACAAGATGTGAGGACAGCATCACTCCAAAAATGCTTTGGAATATTCATATTAAGCATCAAAGACCGATCAGTTTCAAGGAGATGTCGATTTTTCCGTTCAGCTACACCGTTCTGTTGTGGGGCGTAGGCACAAGAAGTTTGATGAATTATCCCATGGTGCTCTAAGTATTGCTGAAATGGTATTGAGGTGTACTCTTTGGCATTACTGGAGCGAAGAATTTTAATATGAACACCAAATTGGGTACGTATTTCAGCATAAAATTTTTGAAAAATAGAAAACACTTCACTGCGATCTTTCATAAGATAAATCCATGTCATCCTTGAAAAGTCATCAACAAAAATTACAAAATACTTATAGCCATTGTATGACATCACTTTGATCGGACCCCAGACATCAGAATGAACTAAGGAAAAAGGACTCGAGACACGACTATCAACTCTTGGACTAAAAGAGACTCTATGATGTTTCCCAAGCTGACATGACTCACAATCCAAATATGAAAGATGACTCAAGGAAGGAAACATCAACTTCAGAGCCTTGAGAGAAGGATGACCAAGTCTGCAGTGCCATTGAAGAGGAGTAAGAGAAGACTGAAAAGCTACTGGAGGACCACCACCATCAAGGTAATACAATCCACTTGCCTCATGCCCTCCACCAATCTTCATCCCCATCTTGAGATCCTGAAACACACAAGAAGAGGGATAAAAGGTTATGGAACAATTAAGTGACTTGGTTAATCTACTAACAGACATAAGGTTAAAGGGGAACTTGGGAACATATAAAACAGATGATAAAGACAAGGAGGAGAGATGAACATCACCAACACCACAGACAGGAGATGTAGAACCATTAGTAAGAGTAACTGTTTGAGATGCGGAGGACCGAGAAAGAGAAGAAAATACATTAGGACTCCCAGACATATGGTCCGAGGCTCCGGAGTCAATGATCCAGGGTGAAGACTTGGAAGCCAAGCAAGCCATACCTGAATGGGCAAGGGTAGCTGTGTTCTGCTGAGATGTCTGAAGGAACTGCTCATATACTGCACGGGGTACACTCACCATCTCCTTCCCAGAAGCACCAGTAGATGTGGAGGGAATCGGGTCAATTTGCTGACTTTCAGTAATTGTACCACTACCCTTAGTCATAGCATGGTTAGCCCAAGTGTTGGGTGGACCATGTAAATCATAGCAGAAATTAACCGTGTGCCCCTCTAATCCACAGTGTGTACACTTCCTAGGGGCATTACTTCTTCCTTTACTACGACCTCCCCCTGAGTCCCGACCCCCACTCCGGCCACTAGCACGGTTAAACATGGGACCACCACGGTTACCTAGAAGGCCACGACCACCACCACCACCTCTATTTCCACGGCCTCCCCCTCTAGTCACCACAAAACCAGATGTCCTCCTGAGACGGGCAAAAACTTCTTCAAGTGAGGGAAGAACAGACCCCCCCCCCAATATTTGTGCACGGGCAGGCTTATATTCAGCCTTCAAACCCACCAGAAACCTTGTCACATCAAGTTGCTCACGCTGTTGTTGCTGAATCTGAACATCTTGTGTCAGAGGATGATACACATTGAGTTCATTTCGGATATTCCTCAGACTTGCATAGTATTCCTCCAAACTTTGACTGCCTTGCTTCAGATTTAAGTACTCTTGGTACAACTGATACACCCTAGTTGTATTGTCTTGTCCGGAGTACAGTTTCTTAGCATGATCCCAGATTTCTTTAGCTATATCTAGGAACATAAAGTTCACGCTAATTTTTTGTTCCATGCTATTCCACAGCCATGTCATTATTTGTGCATCTTCATATTCCCAATCACTAAACCACGGAGAATCAGAGGAGGGTTTCTCCTCTCTCACATGATTTACTTTTTTCTTGGCCTTTAAAAACACCTCCACAGATTTTGCCCACGACACATAATTCTCACCATTCAACTTAATAGATGCCATTTGAACATTTAGGTAATCTGGAGGAATCATAATGCCTGTTTTATTGTCATTCCCATCTCCAATCGATGCCATCTTAACTAATTCACCTTCAAATATTCAGCACAACTTCACGCACTTCCACAAAACTTATCTCACTCTCAGCACCACCAACTTCTTCAAATACACATTCAAATACAAAAACTGAAATCACTCAGTCATTAAATCAAACACCTGTACTGCATATTGCAGAACCATTCACACACCAAATACAAGGGCTGAAGTCACTCAGCCATTAAACTAAACACAGAAATCAGTATAAATACCACCACACGACACAAGGTTTCACTTTCAACTATTCAGAATCACCCACACACCATTCAACACAGTACAACCGCCACCACACCACTGCTGTCGTGAACTTCAGCAGTCGAAAAACTCTACTTTCAGCGCACATATGTGGTAAAAATAGAGAAGAACAAGGCTGATATGCATACTAATCACTTCAAACCTCCAAAAAAAATATATTTTGAACCAAAACACAGCATTTACAGTCCACTATTTGAGCAAAAAACAGAACTGCTCATACCTGTCCACAAACAGCCCTCTTCGTATCATAGAATAGAGGGCATCTAGTACACAACCTCAACGATCACCACCACAGTAACTGGAGGCATACTCACCTCCAAAACCACCAAACAACCACTCCTTTTTGGCCTCTTGTCGAGCTTCCACTCAGGCTAGAAGAAAATCGAAGAAAGCTGAAATAGTTGGCAGCAAACCCAGGAAGAAGACAAACAGTGAGGAAAGAAAAAAAAAAAAAAAGAAAAAGAAAACTAGGTTTTATTGCTCTGATACCATGTGAAATCCCTTTTCGATTCTAGGTTAAAGTAGAGAAGAAGAAGAAGAGAAAGAAGAAGAAGAGAAGAAGAAGGGTTCGGCCAGATTAGGGAAAATCAGTCCACCTCTAGCCGACCCACTTGTATTTATCTCCAATAACATAGTTACAAGAAAAGACCATATTGTCCCTCATAAGTGATGGGACACATAACTTAAACTTAAACAAAATAGACCTTTCACTCTCAAATAGATAAACCCAAATGTCCAAAATACCCCTGATTTGTGTATTCTAACAGAAATATAAGAACAGACAAAACAAGAACCCAGTAGATGACCAATACACAAGGACCAACACATACAAAGGTTATGTTCTTGCCGAGTTCATATCAGCACCCCACAACACATCCCGGCCTTGTATTGGGAATATCTTCCGATAAGCACGGAAGATGATGAGACATCAATAGGAGATGTTCCCAACACAAGGTCGGGATGTGCTGTGAGGCATTGTGGGGCACAGATGTGAACTCCTTTTTGCCATTTCTCCTTGGAACTACAGTGAACTAAAAATTGTGTTTTAAATGGAAAATCATATTTGTGAAAAGAGAGATAAAATATCCAACGACAAGAACAAGAACAAGTAAGAAAAACAATCTCGAGATCCAAAAATATAAATAGATACATAAGAAATGTAAACATCAACACATTAACTAAAAATCACAAAACATCAACCATAATTTAGAGCTTAAACATGTACAGACCTTATTAGCTATACAAAAACAGTAGGTATTGATTCATAAGGAGTATCAATAAATTAATTGGTGAGACACTCATCAATATAAGTACAGCTTTTATGATAAACTGACTCCCTCAATTTGGCTTCCAATTCCATTTCCACCCTAGTCAATTCATTGACTTGAGGAAGACCTTAGTATGCTCACTGCTCAGCCTTGGTTTCTATCTAGACCAAAGGAATTATAGAAACATCATCATCAAAGGTTGATAGGTCAGAAAGCAATGATTATCCAATATTTTCCATACATAATAGATAATGTAATTGTTAGTCAGGTGCCCTAAACCCAATACTGAGACACTGTTAAAAGGGCATTCGTGTACTATTTGCATTTATTTTTAATAAACGGGCATTTTCCATTCATGCCTTTCTTGTTACAATTTATATGAACAGTCCAAAGTATTTATGTCAAGAAAGTGTATTCTTAAGTGTGTTGAGAATTTGAGATACGCTTATCTTGGTATAAGATACTTAAATAGTTCCTAGTTGGAGGATTATCAAGAGGACTTTGATAATCTGGATAGACTGGCACATATTATGCTTGCCTTTATTAGGTGATGAATCTCAAGTCACTTGTGTGGAGACACTAAAGAAAATATGTTGGTTGCTTGTTAGAAAACAAGTTCACTAAACTTGACCAATTAATAGAACCCTTACATGGAATCTCTTGTCAATAATTGATCCTATCATCACAGTTGTGTAAATGATCCTTAGACTTGAGGCATCATAGATACCTTGTGCTATTGTGCATGAGCCCCCATATACTTATACCCTAACTAGGGGATATGAGCATGCACATGTCAGCTATAGTGACTTGTACATGGAGATATGTGAATGCACAAAATGGAATCCACTCTCTAGGATGAGAGAGAATGTCCTATGCATTTGAGATTGAGTTCCAAGTGTCACCATATGAGTCATCATTAATGCAGTGGAACATATGGTTTAGCTAGTAGGGTTTGGCATATTTACCATAACCCTTTGCTCTCTCAGACATTGTATGATAGAAGGATCCTACCGCATGGTAACTATAGATGGAAAGGTTCAATATGCCAAATTCAAATTATTAGGGTGACATGCTGCTAGGTGTCACTCATGACCTATTGAAGCCCTGTGCATAATGGTCAATTATTCACACTCAAGGGAGAATTAAAAGAGTTTTAACTCAATTCAGCAGGAAGGAGTTCCATCTAGGATGCCAAATGAGTTTGGCATTATTTGCCACTGCCTAATAGTGTTGAACCTAAAACCTAGACAGATTGCTAGCACAATCTTGGAGCCACCCCCTACTCTCTCTCTTCCACTTTCTCTCTTGGATCAAATTCTAGGAAAGATTTAGGAGCTTTGATCTACCACTGCTTTATGCAGACTATCTTGGAGGCCAAACAATTGTGAGTGCACAGAAAAAGAACCAAGGCAATTCTCTGGACAACTTTCTTGGAAATCGACCTTCATAAGGGTTTTGTATACCACCATGGACGTGATCTTGGTCTTATGAAGATTCTTGAAAATTTTTAATTTCTGCTGCAAAATAATTCAAAGAAACTACTAGAATCTTTCAGTAATTAACTTACTCTTTGATCCATCTAGATGTTCTTAGAGTACATATATGATAATATGTAAAGTGTAAAACTTTGCATTACTCAAGTGTGCTTGAAATTTTGGCTAGAGCTGATAACAGTGTTTCTATGGAAGCTCAAGGATTCCTAATTAATGACCATGTCACACTTTGATCTTAGGAAACAAAGTTGAAGGCTCTACATATAGAAGAGATTGCTCTGGCAAAAGTTTGGTAAAGGATGAGGTCATTTTGGAATCAGATGCTCAGATAGTAATTACAAATCCTAATCGTCAGCTCAAGCTTTTAAATGAGATGTTTTTATATCTTTTAGTAGATGAATATTTGATTTAATTTGATTCAATATAAAAATATTTCTAACCTATTATGTACCATATTTTAGTAAAAGAAAAACAATGTAATCAAAGTATAAAACTAGATCAATATTTCTACAGTGGATCAATCATGCCAATAAGTGATAGCATCCAGTTCTATTATCTATCACTTTATTTTTTATCTAAAGGCTGAAGCTAAGATTGAACAGAACAAATGAAGAAACAAAACAAGATAAAACAGAACACATGAAGAAACAAAGCAAAAACATGAGGAAATAGATAATGCGAAACAAGGGTGGAGCAGTGGTGAGAGGGATATGGTGAAGGTTTGAGGTTCTTCGTGCAATTTGATAGATTAGAATTTATGGTATAGGTAGAGAAGGAAATGGAGAGAGGCTCACCACTACATTTGCAGGTTAGAGGTTTCTTTGGATTAGGCGGGAGCCCTTCTCACAACCTATGAAGACACGCAGAATTACATGGTAAGGCATGCAACAAATGACACTAAAGAATGCCAGTCTGAACTGCCCCAATCTATACTATACTACTATTAAAAGTAAGAATGTGAGTGTGGAGCTCTTATACGACTAATTACCCCTATTGTTGAATTTGGCCCCTCCCTAATTGAGGGTAGAAATCTAATTTTAACCACTACTTTTTATCACATTCAATTCATTCCCGTTAAGTCTTATATTTAAGGTATTAACTCTTTATTTCTCTCATTGAATTCAATCTTGACTAGAATACCGACATGCTTGAATTTGGTTCCTTTGTTATTGTGAGCATAGAAAATGTAACTTGCACTACTATTCACCTCATTCAATTCCTCTAATTAAGTCCTATAATTAAGGTATTAACTCTCATTCTCTCTCACTGAATCTTATATTTAAGTGGTTCCTTTCTAATTGTGAGCGTAGAAAATGTAATTTGCAGTACTATTCACCTCATATAATTAAGGTATTAACTCTCATTCTCTCTCACTGAATCCTATATTTAAGTTATTTTTCCCACCAATAAATCCTATCAACTAGATCTAATATTTAATGATTTCAATGATATAAAACCCATGATTTTTAAAACAAATCCATTGTGCAGCCCTAGTGATTGGTAAGCAATTAAACCATTTGGGTCAAATGGATCAACCATGATGTCTTAGTCAAATAATATAATTTTTTAAAATAACATAAATATGAAAAATTACAAAAAATAATAAAAAAAATTGTAGAAAAAATTGGGCATCTCTAATATTTTATATGAATCATATTAAAGAAAAATGAGTGTGATAAAATAATCATAGTTTTTTTATTGACGTTGGAAATGGAATAAAAAATTTAAAACTGAGCCAAAAATGAAATTGATTTCCTATTTGGTGCTAGGTCAACAGTTCAACCTCATGGGTCAAATGTGTCAAACCTTGATGTCAAAATTAAATATTAAAAATTTGAAAAAGATAAAAACACAAAATATGAAAAAAGTACATAAATTCATTGATGTTTTATATTAATCATATTAAAGAAAAATAAGTGTGATAAAGAAGAATCGTCTTTACTGATAGTGCAAATGAAATACAAAATTAAAAACCAAGCCAAAAATGAAATTGTTTTCCTATTTGGTGGTGGGTCAATAGTTCAACCTTTTGGATCAAACCTTCGATATCATAATTAAATATAAAAAAATACAAAAAAGATAAAACAAAAAAAAATAAAAACATTTGGGTGTATCTACAATATCATATGTTAATCATATCAAACAAATATACAAAAAAATAGAAAAAAAAATATGGAAAATTTTGGGACAACTCTAATACTTTATGTTATTCAAATTAACAAAATGAAAAATATGTGATGAACAAGAACCATTTTTATTGATGATCCAAATGAAATTCAAAATTTAAAACTAGCCCAAAAGTGAAATTATTTTCCTATTTGGTTGTAGGTAAACAGTTCAACCTTTAAAGTCAAACGTGTCAACCCTTGATGTCATAAATAAATAATATAAATTAAAAAATAAAACCCAAAAAATTACAAAAAAAAAGTACGTCTTATAGATAACATTTGGGCACATCTCTAATATTTTATATTAATCTAATTGAAGGAAAATAAGTGCAATAAAGAATATTTTTTTATTGATGATAGAAATGAAATATGAAATTTAAAACCAACCCAAAAATGTAATTGTTTTCCTGTGTACTAGGTCAACGGTTCAACCTCTTGGGTCAAATGTGTCAACCCATGATGTCATAATTAAATAATAAAAATGAAAAGATAAAAAAACAAAAATTACAAGAAAATACAAAAAATGTAGAAATTAAACATGTGGAAACATATTATTGCTATCATCGTCATCATCATCATTTAAAATTACAAGGTACAAAGCATGTGCACATTTACTAGTAAAGTACATATGCAGGCACTCTCTTCTAAGTGCTTCTAAGAATAGTCACTAAAAAGAACATTTCTAGTAGTATGAAAAACCAAACATCCAATCAGATAAAACCAAAAAACATGAAAAGAACTAATTTAAAAATGTAGAAACACAAGAAGCACAACAAACGCCATTTACAACCACCTATTTTTTTTTACACATTATAAGAGAAAATAGAGAATAAAACAAAACGGAGCTGAAACTAGAAATAGAAGGAACAATAAAAGAAGAAATTCTATAAATATTAAAGAGCCTATTTTTATTAGTAACAAGAGAATTTTTTAATCATGTATTCATTATATAGGTCTGTTTCACATGTTTGTTCCCTTTCCTCTTATTAAATATTTTTATAGACAAAATGTTCCATCTTAACTCCTTTGGTCTATCAACTTTTCTTGAGTCTATCCTTTAGTTCAAATTCAAAATAAAAAATGAATCCAATTCCAATAATGTGGGATAAATATTCCTTCTCTTGCATTGAGAATGTAACCACATGGATGAAATCATTTCACCTCCATTTCCTTTCATGCAGCTACTGAAAATCCTTTGCATGAGTGGCTTGTAATCACTTCTAGTCTGTACAGTTGAGTATAAGAAAGGGAATAAACGTAATTGACCAGCATAGCATGAGTTGAGTGACATTTCTTGACTGCTAAGTGGTCATTGTTTTTAGTTGATTGATGCCTCAGAACATATAGTGGCTATGCTTCTCATACACTTTTTTTATAATCAAGTATGACATATCAGGGACCCAGAGGCCAGAGATGATTTTAAGGGATAACAGAAGCTAGTTCTGTCTTTATTTTAATAGACTTGGTAATTGTGAAATCTCAGGCTGACAAGCATAAGAACACAACTTAATTTGAATCTAGGTGTGGAAAGAATGAAGGGAGAAAGAGACTGGGTGTGTAGGTAACTTTCTATCACTTTTCCAAACTTGCTCTCCTTAAGTCTATCTTTCAACCTAACCTTATAAATGCTTGCTGTCTCACACTCCATTGAACACAGAACACATTTCATGCTATCCAAATGCATGCCCATACCTTGCAAATAGTCACTAGTCAAAAACAAATACAAGTTAAATCCAAACCCACCCAAGTTGCACCTAACTATGGCCTGAACAATTAGGTTGTTATCCAACCTATCCATAACCAATGATAGGAAAGAAGTAGCTTTGAAGACCTATGCATAACCTCAACAACTACGACCTACCTTGCTGTTTCACTCTCTCCCATGTTTGAACAACTTATTTTTTTTTTCTTCCTCAGAAGAGAGGATTTTCTTGGTATATGCTTTAAAATGAACCCTGTCAAATGCAATCAAAGAGGAAAGCGATGACAATCGACTACCACAAGAGATAACCGGCTCAAGTTTTTAATTCCTGTGCTTTTGATTTGAGACTTTTGGAGAAATGGTTGAGAAGTGTTGGGGTTTTATTAGGTTTTGTTAAAAATATATTTGATGGGTTTTCTCTTCTATTTTTAGTTATGATTATGAGATAAAATAAAAATGGAACTTCATCATTTGGCAAAGACTAACCATTTGTTGTTGTTCAAAGTTGCTAAGCAAAAGAATGAACCTAGGTGTTTTACTTTCCCAATTTGATATCTAAAATTCCAGGAGTCTTCCATTTCTTCTTTTAGCCAGAAAACAATAGTTGTTGAACACCAAGGCAAAAAGAAAAAGAAAAGGAAAAAGACTAAGCAACATGGTCAACAATCAATGTTTCTCCTGCAAAACTAAAATGCATTGCATGATACTTATTTTTGCCTTCACAATACTAAGAAGCATGACCATTATATACAGCCTCAGAGATGATAAGAAGGAATCTATGAATCAAAATTAAACTAACCGGCTCCAAGTATAAGAGGACTAATGGTTCATTCACTGGAGAAGAGGCACAGCGTAACTCAACATATCTAGCCTGCAAGAGGTTGAAATAAATAAAAAAATTAAAACAAAAGTTGAAATTAAATAGGCAAAGCAAAACAGAAGTTAAGATTCAATAGAAAAAGTATAATAAGTTACAGATTCAAATTAAAGAGAAGGGAGACCTGATCAGTGAAGAAAGCAATAGCTTTGGATGACCAAATTAGGGTTCTATAGTGGTCTCCAGTGAACCTTTCTTGGCAGAGTAGTAGGAGCATTGCTAGAGAGGAAGGAAAATGCGTGTGGGAAGAAATTGGTATCTTTGCACCCATTTTTCTTATATAATTTCCTTTTAGCCAAGTTGTAAAACATTGATTTTGAAGTGAAATCAATCATCATCATCATCATCATCCATGCCTTATCCGACCTATATGGAGTCGACTGCAAGAATCTGTTTCGCCAATCCATTCTATTTAAAGCCATATCCACTATTAAATTATTAGTGCTTAAACCATTTCTTACTACTTATACCCATGTACTTTTTGGTCTACCCAGAACTCTTCTAGCACCTTCAATTTGTAACAAATCACCACTTCTAAGTTCTAACTGATATAGTTGGTGATTTTCTATGCATGTGCCCAAACCATCTTATTCTACTATCTCATTTTATCACCTATTGGAGCTACTCCTAGGTTCCTACAGATAACATCATTCCTAATCCTATCTTTTCTAGTTTTCTCACTCATCCATCTTACATTCGCATTTTTACTATATTCATTTTCTGGGCATGTTGTTTCTTAATTGTGCAAACACTCTACTCCATACAACATAGCTGGCCTTACAATTGTTACATAGAATTTTCCTTCTAATCTAAGTAGTATTTGCCTATCACATAAAAGTCCAAATGCACCCTCCATTTTTCCCATCATGCTCTAATTTTTTTGAGTGACATCCTCCTCAATCTCTCCCTTGTTACGAATTATTGAACCAAGGTACCGGAAATTGTCACATTGAGTTATCTCTTGGTCTCCAATCCTAAAATGTATCTTGATTTACACTCCTATTACAAAATCTATATATCATATACTCTATTTTAGTCCTACTTATTTTAAAATCTCTTTTTCTAAGGCATTTGTCCATAAGCTTAATTTTGAATTTAATCCTTCATTTCTTTCATCAATTAAAACAATGTCATCCACAAACAACATGCACCATGGAACTTCCTCTTGAATATGTTTAGTCAACTCATATATGACTAATGCAAATAGATAAGAGCTAAGTGTTGAACCTTGGTGAAGACATATAGTAACTATAAAATTTGAGTTTCCCCCACTAGTGTTTTAACATTGGTTGTTGCCCCCTCAAACATATCCTTAACTAGCTCTATATACTTGTTTTGAACCCCTTTCCTTTCCAGGACCCACCATATTATCTCTCTAGGAACTCTATTATATGCATTTTCTAGATCAATGAACACCATATGAAGGTCTTTCTTCTTCCCTCAAAACTATCCTATTAATCGTCTCAATATAGCTACCATGGTTGATCTCCCTAGCCTAAAGCTAAATTGGTTCTCCAATACACTTGTTTCAAATTGTAATCTTTGTTCAATTATTCTCTCCCAAATTTTTATAGCAAGGTTCGTAAGTTTAATCCCGTGATTGTTATTACAACTTTGTACATCACCCTTATTAAATATAGGCACCACACCACTGTTTCTCCAATCATCAGGCATCTCTTGTTCTTTCACTATCTTATTAAATAGCTTGGTTAGCCATAACAATCCTACCTCTCTCATTCCTTTCTATGCTTCTATTGCATTCGCATCAAGTCTTAACACCTTTCCCTTCTTCATCTATGAAGGTGTGTATTATTTTTAATACTATTAGTATTGCAAGATTCTCCTCCATTAACACCCTCTCCCTACTCTTCATTTAATAATTTCTCAAAATAGTTTTTCCATCTTTGATTTTCTCATCTTTTACCAAAACTCTTTGATTTTCATATTTAATGCACCTAACATGGTTTAAATCTTAGCCTTTCCTTTCTCTTAGCTTTGCTAGTTTATACAATCCTTTTTCTCCCTATTTAATGCCTAATTTATGGTAAAACTCATCATAAGCCTTACATTTAGCTTCACTCACTTTCTTCTTAACTTCTTTTCTTATGGTTTTATATTTTTCCTAGTTTTCAACATTTCTATCTTTTTCTCATTATTTGTAGAATGGTCATATTGGTCTAATTATATTTTGAACCTCTTCATTCTACCATCAAGCTTCTTTAGAATGTCATCACTCCCCTTTATATTCTCCTAAGACATCCTATGCTACTTCATATTATTTGCCATTTCAAGCCAAATATCATTAATCTTTCTATCTAAATTCCAATTCCATTCTATTATTAATTTGTTTCTAACTTGAACTAGCTTTTTTCCTTTTAGGTTTTTCCACCTAATTCTTGGTTACCTATTTTCTTCACCAGTTCTAGGGTTGTTCATGACTTTAATCAAAATGACCAATCCAACTAACTCGAATAGGGTTTGACAGGCTTCTTAAATTGTTAGTCGGTTTCAGCTCTTTAAATAGATTAACCCAACATCTCAGATAATTTTCAGTTTGAACCAGTGTTTTAAAAGTGCAAGGTGCAAGGCAAGGCGCGCGCCTTTTTGAGGCAAGGCACACAATTTAAAAAAAAAAAACTAAAAATTCAAAAAAATTGCAAAAAATTCAAAAAATTTGCAAAAAAAATTCAAAAAATTATAAAACATAATATTAATAAAAATATAAACTTAAGTTTTAAAATAAATATTTTAAAAAACCTATTATCTAAAATTAAAATGCATAAATATAATATGTAAAGCATATTCAAATGAGAATTTAAAAATGAAATCAAACATATAAAACATTTTCAAGCATATAAAACTCACAATCTCTTTTTTTCTCAATTGCATCAAGTAGCTAATGTAACATATTACATTCCTAATTCTACGAGCCGCCTTTGTGCCACGCCCCTCAAGGCAAGCCCAAACAAGTTCATGTTAGGGTCTTAAATTCTTAGATTTCACACAAAAAATTATAATTTTATAGTTTTAATTGCTTTTAAGAAGATATTTTATTAAGATGAATGAATGGACAACATTACCAAATAGGGGATTCTCAAAGCTTCGGTGAGCGAGCGAACTAGCGGCCAGACTCAAAAAAAAGGAAAAAGCGGAAAATTTTCAAAAGGTGCACGCCTAGGCTAAGGCACAAGGTGCGCCAGGCGTGCGCCTTTTGAATGGGCTGCGCCTAGGACTTGGGCGAGGTACCTACCCTAAAATGTGCCTCGCCTGAGCGCCTAGGCGCACCTTTTAAATCACTGGTTTGAACATATGTAAACCAATACAAACTAATTATAGACATATGTTAATGTTATATATATAATATTATATATTAATATTATATACATTATAATACATTTCAAATTTTTTAAATTTTGAAAAATGAGTGGGTATGGCTCAAAAAGTCCCAAACATCATAACAAAAATGCGGGATTAAGGAGAGTGAGCATAGCCAGTAGACTAACCCAATTAAACCAAGAAACCGAAGCTTCATGATTGGGTTAGTTTTCCCTTATGGGCGGTCGGTTTCGTCTTTCCTATTCACCAACCCAAGAGGTCGATTCGGTTGGCCAAAATGCTAGCAATTGAACCGGCCCGACTCGACCCATGTACACCCCCACCCATTTCTCTTCCATTTCCTAATACGCACATCTACCATTACTAGTCTATGTTATGTTGTTAAGATTTCTCTCGGAATAACTTTGCAATCTTTACACATCATTTGTTTTGTTCTCCTCATAAGGAAATCAATGATCCAATTAATTGCAGATATAGCGGCATTCAAAAGTGATTTAAAAGGCAATTTAATATATGCCACTTAAAAAGCATATATTTAGTGGCAATCATAGTTTTCAAGGCGCCAAGGCGAGACTAGGCGCCTTGTCGCCTAGTCACCTAGGCGGTGAACTTTTTTAAGTAGAAAAATATGCATCCTAGGGTAGTTCCCTAGGTTCTATAACCATATTTCCCTAATAATTATCCATAATTTTCATAAGAAAAGTATAAACTTCATGTTAACGTGTAGAAAATCAACATTTTCATGAGAAGAAAAAGAAGAAACAAAAGAAAATTAAAAAATATATATATAGGAGCTGAACCCCTATTTTTGTTATAGGAAAAGAAGAAAATAAAAGGTGCAAGAAGAAGAAGAAGAAAATGTGTTGATTAGACAAAATTTTAAGTTCTTCCTTACTTATGGGTTCAGGTTTTGAAGTATTTGAGGGTTCAATATAGCAGTTAGCAATGTATGTGTTGATTAAAGCCTAACAAATAAGAAAATAATAAAAAAACTAATATATAAGCACACAAAATGAATATTCTAGTTTAATAATGTCTACTTTATAATTATAGTCTCAACAAAATTAAGAATATGAAAGTATTTTATAACTCAATAGACAAAACTGCATGGTGATTAGGCGCCCACCTAGGCATCGCCTTGACAACTATAGTGGCAATTATAATATATTTTTAAAAGCGCTTTTAAATAAATACCATTAAATATAATATAGTGGAAATTAAACAAATGCCACTAAATAAACGCCATTAAAGCCTTACTTTCATCCAATAAATCTCCGTGTGGAATCCACTGAATGATCCCAACTATCTCAAGACTGATGGAAATTTATATGGCCCTAAACCCAATCTATGCCCTGCTTGATTAGGGGTGATCCTGCAGTCTGATTGGAAAGAAGAAGGCTTTTACTGACATAGTGGTGACAGCCTACTAATAGTATTAGTAGAGAGATGTTGATATAAATTCATTAAGGTGAATTGCTCGGAGTACAGTCAATCTGAATAACATCAGAGACAAATCCCGGTAATACAAACCAGGTATGCACATGAGAAAATAAAAGAGCCTGTTTTGCAATCAAATGGGACACCTGGTTACATGAACGAGGAATATAAGACACTGAGCAATGGGAGAGACGCCTCAAAAGTACCCTGCAATCAACATTGCAAATCCGCGAAGGAGGTTGAGTGTTAGCCTCCAACAGAGATTGAATGACAACAAGAATGTCTCCCTCGATGAGAACATGGTGTAACTGTAATTCCAAAATGAGTTAGAGTGATTCCTTTAAAGCAAGAAACTCAGTTTCAGCAGCTGAACAAGGAGGAAATTTGAGAGCACGTGCCAAGACAAAATTCCCGCAATGGTCTCTCACCACTACCCATGCACCTTAACCATTATTATTATTTGCACCACCAAATTTCAATTTAAGGAAGTCAGCATGTGGTCTCTGCCAATGACAGATGGTAACAAATCTTTCATAATCATTTTCAGGTGGTTGTGGTAATTCAAAATCTGACAAGATGAGCTCTGAAACGTCATGAATTTGAGCAGATATGGAGTTGAGTACATGATGTATATTGAAAGGGGTGTTGTCCACAGAAAGCTTACACCTCACCTTCCATACCTGCCACAAAACCATAGCACAACGAGCAAACAATGATAGGGACCCTCTCTGCTTAGGATCTTCAATCTCCAACCAGTGAGAGAACCAGTCCACAAGTGACCACTCAGGATGGGAGTCAACATGCAAGGCTACAGGGGAAGCAAACCACACCGTACGAGTTACAGAACATGAAAGAAAGAGGTGGTCGAGAGACTCATCAGCATCATGACACAAGGAGCATGAAGGATCAATGCCAGCACTTCTCTTCACCAATTCCACCTTGACTGGGATGTTGTTAGTAATACAACACCAAACAAACAAATGTACATACAGAGGCATCTTTTTGAACTGCCAAAAGTCTAACCAAGAAACTCTACCAAAAGCCAAATGGAAAGATGAACATTGACAATTACTCTCCATAATCAGTTTGTAGGCTGGTGAAGTAGTAAAATGGCCATGAGGGGTAAGCTTCAAAACCAGGACATCATCCATCTGGTCTTTGTGAGAAGGTAAGGCCATAGGAAATATTGCATTTAAAAGTTCATTAGGAAATATACTGTGAATAACATCTTTTCTCCAAATTCTTCGATTATGGTCGATAAGGGAAGCTACTTTGAGGTTCATCTCAGTTCCAGTAGCTTTAACCATCTTCCGACTCCATCCAAGAATCCAAGGATCTTCTGCAACATTAATATGCCAACCAGAACCGACCACCCAATGCAATCCTTTTTGGACCAATTTCCGACATTTTAACATGCAAGACCAAACTCTTGAGGCTTGAACAGCTTTCTTAATGGTCCAAAAGGACTAACCATGCCGAATATACTTAGATACAAGAACTTCAATCCATAAGCTATTAGGGTCAGTGAGGAAACACCAAATAAGCTTCATAATCAAAGCTTTATTAATAATTTGAACATCTCTAAATCCCAAAGTCCCCTCATCCTTACCATGCAAAAAAGAATCCCACTTTTTCATGTAAATGGACTTCTCTCTATCTAAACAACCCCACCAGAAATCCTCACAAAGAGCATTAATTTTTTCAGCATACTCCTGGGAGATTAAAGAAGTAGAGAAAAAATAATTAGGTATTTCTTCCACAACACTTTTCAAAAGAATACTCCTCCCCACTTGAGATAATAGCTTTGACTTCCAACGCTGCAAATTTTGGCTTATTTTGTCAACCACCAGCTTCCCGTTGTCTTTTCTGTATTGATGAAGCTCAAAAAGGGAATCCAAATACTTCTCATGGTTCACCATAATCTGCACCCCCAGAACAGAAGCAAGGAATTTCCTATTTCTCCTATGAACGTTAGGGCTTAATATGATTGAGGATTTCCTAAAATTAACTTCCTGTCCTGACCAGCTGCTGAAAATTGAAAAGCAATTCTTAATGCAATTAAGTTCTTTGGCAGAAGCTCGGCCAAAGACTAATATATCATCTGCAAATAATAGGTGATTAAGCTTGTATCCTCTTGAGCTAAATTTAAAACCTTTCAAAGAGCCATCAAACAAACAATTTGATAATAGGCGTGAGAGCACATCAAAACATAAAATAAACAAATAGGGGGAGAGAGGGCACCCTTGCCTTTATCCCCGTTGAGGATGAATAGGCTGACATGGAATACCATTAAGAAAAATGGTCATAGAAGAGCAAGCAATGCAATTATAGATCAATTCACAAAAATTTGAAGAGAATCCTCTAAGTTGAAGCACCTTAATAACAAATGCCCACTCCATTCTTTCATAGGCCTTAGAGAGATCAACTTTGAGCAGAAAATCCCCCTGTCTACCTTTTCTCTTCTTCAGAGAATGGAGAACTTCAGATGCAATTATTTTATTATCAGTAATGTGCTGGAGTAAAAGCATTCTGAAGAGGAGAAATCAACTGAGGGAGAATTCCCTTCAACCTGTGAGTGATAATTTTTGTTACAATTTTGTATACCACATTAGTGAGCCCAATGGGCTTGAAATCAGAAATATCTTCCACTCCATCTTTTTTGGGGGTGAGCACCACATTCGTATCATTGATGTCTCTAATTTTGCAAGGATGACGAATTAAATCCTGAATAAAAAGAACCATATCCTCCTGTACATGTGGCCAACATTTTTGATAAAATACAGAGGATATCCCATCTGGGCCAGGTGCCTTCATGGGCTCAATGTCAAACAGAGCCCTGTGAATCTCCTCCGAAGAGGGAATAGCACATAGCATACTGTTATCAATATCAGTGATCCCAAGAGGTGAAACAACATGAGATAATGAGGATAAATCTGGATTAACTGAAGTAAAAAGATCCATGAAGAAGTGTTGGATCATACCTTTAATCTCATCAACATCACCAGTCCAACGACCATTACTATTGCGCAAATGACATTTGGATCGTTGCCTCCGATGCACTTCTTCCATCTCAAGTAACCGCTCGAGCTCAAGAAGAAGATCCCTCTATTCGTCTATATTAACTGCAGTTCTCACACCACTTTGGATATCTGAGAGTCTAGAATTAATAAAGTTAATCCTCGCTTGAAAATCACCAGTGCATTCGCAACTCCAAGAGGCTAGAGAAGCAGTACAACTTCTACATCTCTCAACAAAGTTACCTGTACTGTTACTCCAGGCCACAGGAGCAGCATTCAAGAAATTTGGGTGCTTAACCCAAGAGGCTTCAAAACGAGATGGGTAACAACCCCTCCACCTATCCTTCGTTGTATGAACAACAATGGGGGAGTGATCACTCTCAGCTGTAGGTGGGTAACAAATCCATGCATTTTTAAAGTACTCAGACCATGAAAGAGAAGATAGGGCTCTATCAAGACGCTCACAAACAAGCTCTTCCAGGTTTGGCTATTTGACCAAGTAAATTTGGGGTCCTTGAAACCCAAATCCACAATCTGACAGTTGGTAATAGCACATTGGCTATCATGAACAGAACGACCACCAATTTTTTCATTGCCTATTGCATTAAGATCTCCATCTAGCAGATAAGGGTATAAAGGGCTAGAGTCCAAATCAGAAATCTCATCCATAAAAGGTTCGCATTCGGAGTGTTGCGAGGATCAAAGTACGAATGCAGTATAAAGATTTATCGCTAAACCTAAAATTTTCGTTTGTGCCGTCGGACGTTTGAGCACTGAAAAAACCTTGCTTCGCAAACAACACAATTCCATGCTTTGGTAACGACGATGAAAAAAACTTCTCTGGAGTGAGAAAACCCATTTTTACATAATTATTACTGATGAAGCATAACAGAGGGCGCTAATTCAGCAGTTATACGTGCCGGAACTGATGGACGAATTTAACTGTTCATCTTCGAATCCGTGGGCACGTCAACCTATCGGAATCCAGCAGCTGCAAGAGGAGAGCACTCAGAGCAGTAACTGAATGGCGGGAAAATCGCGTAACGTTATTCATGCGAGAGTAAATAATGGAGTTGATGTTGATAGAATGATACGGTAACGAATCTATTGGGTAAGGTTGCAACTTGAGCGGGTTGGGTCGGGCTAAGGTCATCCCAGGCCCAACCTAATAAATAAATTTCGGGCTCGGGCTTGGCCCAACCAGAGGTCAAAGCCCAACCCAGGCCCAATCCGAGCTTAACCCAGCAATCGGGTTTGATTTGGGCTCGGGTTGGATGGGCTGGTCAGGTTTAAAATAATTTATGGCTATAGTTTTGTCCAGCATCATTTGTTGAGCTTTGTAGCCCAACTTATAAGTAAAATGGATTAAATATGTATAAATTTTGTTAACAAATGTATATACATATTTTATACAATTAGTACCTTTAAATGTGTTTTGCACGTGGCAATAATTTATTTTTAATTATATTATAATTTTTCATATTTTTAAATGTATGAAAATAATTCTTATTTATTATGCTTATTTTTGTTTAATAAGATGAATATATGATATTAGAGATGTACTTGTATGTTTTCTAGAAAACTTTTGTATTTTTCATAACTTTTTGTATTGTTAATTTATACTTTTTTATTTAATATGATTAATATAAGATATTAGTTAGCTTCTGTATTTTATTATTTTTCATTTTTTATCTATTTATTTGTAACATTTAGGTATGACATCAAGGTTGACACATCTGACCCAAAATGTTAAACTGCTAACCTATTACCAAATAAGAAAACGATTTTCATTTTCAGGTTAGTTTTCAAAAAGCATGGGTTTGTATTGTCAAAAGTATTGGATATATATATATATATATATATATATATATATATATATATATATATATATATAATTAGTATAATTTATTTGTGATAAAAGTACCTTAAATATAGGATTTAATGAGACATAATGGGAGTTAATGCCTTAAATATAACTTAATGAAAAGAATTGAATGAGATGAAAAGTAATTGTTCAAATTACATTTTGGACCCAAATTCAAAAACAGAAGTATTTTGATCAAACAAAAATTTTGCACTCTAATTTGTACTTTTAATTAATAATATAATATAATGGGTTTAACTATGATACCAAAAAAACATAATACTGGAAAAAAACTTATAATCAACCAATCGACATCATAATAGTGGTAACCAATTAGGTGGGTTTTCATTAAAATTCACAAAGGGGGTTTGATTGGTCACATGGCATCAGATGTTTTCCTAATATAATATAAATAATACATGTATATACATATAATTAGACAAGACATTTTCTATAAATAAGATGCATATAGGAATGTATTGTTTGAACGGGCTTGGATTGGGTTGGGCTTGAATCAGGCAAGAGTTGAGCTTGGGCAACCAAAGGTCTTAATCCAAGCTCTACCCAAATTTAGGTCAATCATGAATATTCTGGCTCAAGTCTAAATGAAGACCAAAAACTCAAACCCAACCTTTGTAAAAGCTTAGATTGGATGGGGTTTGCCTCTAATTGCAGCCCTACTAGCGTGGGGAAGAGGAGGAATGGAAAATAATATCCATCGCTTTAATCCTTACACGTTTGCAGATCAGTACACTATCATTTGTCAATTAGTGAATGACCTCGTATTAAGTACGGGGGATAAGTAATGTTAAATTTACACTATGGAATCAATAATGTTAAATTTATATTTATTAATATTTTAAATAAATTTTAAGAAATATTTATTTCAAAAAATAGCTTTTCAATAATTATTAAAATATAGATAGTTTTATTTTGTTATGATACGTAGAGAGGGTTAATTATTAACTGAGATTGATAGGATGTAGGGAGAAGTGGTTGTGGATAACCACTTTTGCATTTTTTGCATTTTTTTAGAAATTGATTGAAAATGGTGGTAGTGGTTTGTGGGCTTTAGCAGCAACTTCTCAAAAAATACCACGTGAGAAGGCCATGTGTCTGAATGGTGGGGAGCAATAGCCTAGTAGTGGGTTGTGGGCTTTAGCAGGAATTTCTCAGAAATTGCCACTGTCTACCTTTTTAGAAAAATGAGAAAGTCACTCGCTTAAAAAAAAAAAAAAAAAAAAAACATGTATCTAAATTTGAAAAAGCTAGAATGATGAGGGTTGTAGCCTGAAAGCCTTTCTATATATATATATATATTAGATATTGGATTTTATCCTCACACCATCCTAACAGCTCTTACAACCATGCATTGCAAATATTCCTATGAATAGATACATAAAGTATATATGAAAATGTTATAAGCTCGCATAATCTGTCCCTAGGGACAGAAAATTTCCTATCCCTGCCAATAGAATTTGGACACGTCTCATTCGTTTGAAGCCAGGAGTGAACGGAGTGTCGGAGCCTAGACTTTAACATTATACTGGACTCCAAAAAAATCAAATATCCCACTTCCCACCCATCCCAATTATCAAAACCGTCTTTCTCTCCCCCTCTTCATTCTTCTTCTCCCCACACCTTTGGTTTTCCACCGCTGCTACCGACCATCGGCAACCACTCAGACCGGAGCTCATCCCAACTATCAAACATGTTTTTCTCTCTCCCTCTTCTTTCTTCTTCTCCTCACACCTGTTCCACCACTGCTTTATACCGACCGTCAGCAACCACTCCCACCGAAACCAATCATTCCTCCGCTGCAATAGTTGAGAATAAGCTCATTCGTGGGTTGGGTTTTTTCATGGATTTCTTCTCACATGCTACCTACTAGGTTCATGGGAGGTGCTGCAATTTTCATCGATATACAACAGCTAAAGGGACTACTAAGAATAAAGGATTGGTAGCAGTTGAGAGTAGCCAAGGCTGTGTTTGATTTCGGTGGAAAAATCATCGATGTAAATGTCAGTTTATCGGTTTAAAATTTAAAAAAAGTCAATCCATTAGATGATTTACATCTATTTTTTACGTAAATTTTACATTGAAAGCAAATACATGAAAAAGTGGACCGGGTGTGGAGTTTTACACCGGTCCACTTTTATACTTCAAACAAATGTATAAAAGCAAATTGATGATGGAGTTTTATATCAATTCACATTTATACTAAAAACAAACACAACCTAAAGGATTGAATGGTTGAGAGCAGACCCTGACGGTTGGTACTTGGTAGCAATGGTCTCCCAGACGGGCGGTTGTAGGAGTGGAACCAGAGGTGATCAAAGAGGAAGAAAGAAGATGGGGAGAAAGAAATTTGATTTTTTTTTTGAGAGTCTAGACTGACGTTAAAATCTAGACTCTCTATTAACTCTTGGCTTCAGCGGAAAAAAGAGACGTATTTGAATCCTATTGGATGGGAGAGAAATTTTTATTCCCAAGGAAAAGACCATGTGAGCTCGATGCTATCGATGCATGACTACATGAAGACGGTTAAGGACAAAATCTGAATCCATAACGAATAGCTTTCAAACTCTATGTGTGGGTCCAATCCCAACGAAGAGTCCTGCTCGTGGTAGTTGGACACTCATAGGATCAAACTGTAGATCACTTAATCCAATGTTGCATGAGCCCAATTATTAGGGGTGCAAATGGATTGGATAATGACTCAACCCAATCCTAGATCCGATCCTATTTGGTTGAATTCAGATCACTTCCTATCTGATCCAAAAAGATTCGATCTTATATATAATATATATTTATAAGTATAAATATATATATTATTTACTTATTTATTTATAAATATATTTTTATATTATATTTTTATAAATTTATTATATTATTTATTTTTTATAAAAATATGTATATATATGATGAAAATAAATAAAAATACTTGTATTTTTTATTTTTACTTTACTTAAATTAATATATTCTAATTTTCTTTTAATAATTTATTAAATTTTAAAGAAAACAAATCAGATCGGATCATATCTAAGACCTGACTTATCGATAGGATTCGAATTCAAATTGAGTCCTATCAAATATGATCAGATCTTTGGATCGGATCGGATTCGACATTAACAGTGTTAGACTGGATTCGAATATACCATGATACGAATCCGATCCGATCCGTTTGCATCCCCAATATAAATCAGTTCGGCTCTTCACAAAACGCTTGGCAAATCGTTGGCTTACGGTTACAATGCAAGGAGAGTGTAAGTACATGTATTTCCCTATACCGACGACCACGATAAAGGCATCAAAACTAGGCCCGTGATGAACCTGTAGTCCATTACAGGGTTGCAATGAGCCTGTAGCCCATCACAGGTCTACAATGAGCTCAAAGCCATCATGGACTTGCTGGACTGAAAAGCCACCACACGACTGCAACAAGTCGAAGATGCTCATGACAAGACACCCGACAAATTAAGTGAACACACCGGATTAGTCTTGACGGCATCCACGCCACGTCAACACGGGAAACCAGCAAAGGGAAGTAGCACAATTGCGTCGTGAGAATCCTTGGACAAAAGGAAACTTTGCCCCAAGAAGACCTCACTCGGCATGTGGCAAACCCCCTAGCAGCATCCTCTTGACAATCGACATTGAATCATGGATTCCCTTTCCAAACAGGAATCGAACTCATTTTGGATCCTTCCCCTAGGGCCTCAGGATCTACACTTATAAAAAGGGGGAACAAACCAAAGCGAAGACAAGATTCCATCAATTGGAAGCCCCTGCTTACCTTTGTTACCTGATACCTTAAGCCTTTCTTCATCCTTCAAGGAGACCACCACCCTTAGCCTTACCACCCCACTCACATTAGAATCTCTGATTCAGATCCTTGATCATGGAGAATGGTTGCATGAAGGATCAGTCTTTCCCTAATCCAAGAAGAGTATCACCAAGACCCGACAACTTTAACATAGAGCTTGAAGACCAGGACAACCAAGAGACAATGGAGCAGACGGACATTGCTATTCTATCCCATAAGGTCTACAACATTGAGTCCCGCTTCGACCGAATGGAGCAAATGCAAGCCGAGATGCGAAGCACTCTACAACTATTATTGTAGAGATCAGCAACTCCCGAACACCCTCCCTTCACCTCCATAGAATTGTCCACACCAACTCCCCCTAGCTGCCCTATGGCTTTGGACGAGCGGCACTCACTCGAGGCTGATCATCCATCTACACCCACCGTAGCCCAGAGAACCCATAGCTCTACCTCCGAGCAAGCACAAACAATAGTACACAACCTAGCAATCACCGATGCACCCGTTAGCTGGATGGAAATCAGGGAATACGTACAGGGCCTGATAGAACAAAATCAAAGCAAGACACAAATGACCCTCACCTTGTAAAAGCACCAACCGCATCTTGTATAAGCCTTACCCGACTAACTAAATCCCTCCACAGTAGTGGCCCCAGTATGACAGACAAAAGGGAAGCTCACAAGAAAATGTCAACAAGTTTGAGGATGCGCTAGATGCGTTTGCTCTAGATGGAGACCTGAAAGTCCAAGAGTTCTCCAAATCTCTTAACAGACCGATGTACTCCTAGTTCATCAACCTGATAGCAGGGAGCATTAACTCATGGGAAAAGCTAGCAAATAATTTTTTATCCAAATGGTTCACCCTAGAGCGGAGGCTAACCATGCCTGACCTTTGCAACACAGAGCAATGTGTCGGGTAGGACCTCCTGGCCTACGTCATGCGATTTCAGAAGCTAACCCATTCAATCTTCAACGAAAATGCAACAGAGAAGGGCTTCATAGAACAATGCATACAAGGGATGCACCCCACCTATAGAATCTTTATCGAAAGTGGAAACCTTTAGCCAACTTTGGAAGTGCGCTGAGAGAACAACACGGACAATAGCTTCCCTAGAGCAACTCCTACTACACAAAGGCTACATTACGGCAAGCCCGAAGCATACGCGGTAGAGCGCAAACCTCGAGGCACAAGAGGGTCTAGCCAAGCATTGTACTACCACTGTAGTGGCAGACGGGGCAACTCATTCCCACCAGCGTTCCCCTACAGTAAGGGTGAAGTAATCATGATTATGAACAAGCTAGTAGAGGATCACGTAATCAACTTGCAACCCCTGCAAGCCGAAATTGACCTCGAGAAAGATAGACTCAGACCTTGTTGGTGCAACTTTCACCAATCACCAAACCATGATCTCATTGACCATTTCACCCTGCAATGGCTCTTTGCACAAAAGGCCAAGTTAGACGACTATGTCAAGAGGAAACCCACCTAGGTGGAAACTGATCCCCTCCCATCACACTCATAAGGTGGCAGCGTTAACGTGGTCGGGGCCCCTGCTAGTGGAGATGGAGATATGTTGATCTAGCGCTTTGAATAAAGCATAGAACTCCAACAGTTCTTCAACAAACAAGGGCGAACAACACAGTTTGAAGACTCGTTATCAGGGTCCTCACAGAAGTGTTCAGAAGACCTCTAGAACCACATTGCATGGATAAGCTCAAAGTGGAGTTCACACAAGAGGACATGCTCGTGATGAACCCACACCACAATCGCCCCCTCTACATAACAACTAAGATAGGGGGCTACGAGATGCAACGGTCTCTGGTTGACCATGGAAGCTCCGCCAATGTAATCTTCATCCATACCTTGCAATCGATGAGTATACCTCGCGATGTCGTGAAAGACCTACCATCACCGATTTCAACAGCAACACGTCCCTCATAAAAGGCTCAATGATGCTACCATTAGCCATCGACCCTTTCTCCCATAGAACAAGAATTCCAAGTAGTATTAAGAAAGACTTCCTATCTTGCATTACTCAACCAGCCACTAATACATTGCCCACCACTGGTCCCATCCACATACCATCAATGCATCATAACAAAATAAAAAGGAAGAACCATCAGGATCTCGGCTACCTGCATCCTGTTTGAAAGGCCAGAAGCACACCTCCAAGATGTAATTTATTACACTGAGCTCGCCGAGGATGGAGAAACAAAGGTGGCCAAAGTCAAAGCATTACAATTATCGGAGCAGCAAAACAGGCCTCCCATAGTAGCGGAGCAGAAGAAGTGATCCAGATGCATCACGATCACCGACAAATATGGGAAAAGCTATTACATGATCGTCGAGGAATAAGAAGAAGAAGGTCCTTCCATAACAAAGAAAGTCAACCCGGAGGTATGATTCACGATTAACTTACATATAATAGTCATTGTAATATCTCTTTTCTTACCAATGAATATATCACATCCTTGCGCCCAGAACTACTTTATGAAAAACATGTCAATGGAATTACAACACAATAGTATCGCGATGCTCACATCGCAAACAGAACACAACTCATCACAGAAGAGCATGACAAAATAGAAGGTACATAATACAACACCCACCCTCTTTAAGAGAAAAATAACGAACAATTATGAATAAGATCACTGAAACCCCACCTACAAAAGGAACAACCTAAGGAAACAGTAGAATATTATGATGAAATCCACGCGCCTCGCAAACATATGCAAGATTCAAATAGCATAGTGGAAGAACCATTAGAAGAGATTGACATGGCCACCAAATAAGGAGAAAAAAGGTCATTATACATATCTACCAAATTATACCAGAAGGAAAAGACAAATATGATCGATCATCTGTAAGGTACCAAACGTATTCACCAATCGTAGACCTAGAAATTTTATTAGAAATCTTACTAAACTACCTTCTCCTTTGCAATTGATAGAATTTTAGGACGTATTCGCTTGGGTATACGACTAGATGCCAGGGCTAGACTTGGCACTAGTCAAGCATTCACTCCGCATTGACCCCAAACGCAGACCAGTGAAGCAACCACAAAGGGTGTTTAAACTAGAAGTCGCCATGAAGATCAAAGAAGAGGTTGAACAACTCCTAAAAGCAGGCTTCATAAAACCCACCGCACATCCACAATGGTTGGTGAATGTCGTCTCGGTAAAAAATAAGAACGGCCAGCTAAGGTTAGTGTGCACACCCAAAATCCAATCCATTAGCACTACTACATATAATACGTAACAACTCCTTACATCCTGAATTCCCTAGGTGTTGTGTGGACTTTAGAGACCTCAATAAGGCCTACCCAAATGATGAATTCTCGCTACCCAACATGGAAATTCTCATTGAGGCCACAGTTAGGAACCAATTATTTTCGTTCCTAGATGCTTATAACGGCTATAACCAAATCTACATGGATCCTGTAGATGCACCCCACACAACATTTATAACGTTGATAGGAAACTTTTATTGCAAGATGATGCCCTTCAATTTAAAGAACGCTGGAGCCACCTACTAGAGAGCCATGACAAGCGTCTTCCACAATATGATACATAAGGAGATAGAGTGTTACATAGATGGCATTATCGTGAAAGCTAAGAAAAGAGAGGACCACACTGAAGTACTAATGAAAGTGTTCACACGATGTCGATCCTTCAACCTGAAACTCAACCCTCTCAAATGTGCGTTTGGAGTGCTATCGGGAAAGTTTCTAGGGTACCGGGTCAATCACACTAGAATCCACCCAGACGAAGGAAAAGTGAAGGCAGTCCTAGACCTCCCTCCCCCAACCAATGAATTACAGCTCAAAATGTTCCTAAGGAAAGTGTCCTACCTTAGGAGATTCATTCTTGGTCTTGCACAAGACGCATCTCCCCTCCTCAAACTCACCAAGAAATTTGTAGAGTACAAATGGTCATCACAACATCAGAATGCCTTTGACCAAATAAAACAAGCCTTGGCTAAGGCACCAACCATGTCCCCACCAAAAAGTGGTCAAGAATTCTGGTTATACATCGCATCCAATTCAAAAGCCATAGGGTACTGTTAGCCTAGGAAACAAGGAGAAGGTAGAATGCCCCATTTACTATGCTAGTAGGACATTGAAGCAGTAAAGAAGAACTACTCACACATGGAACAATAGTGCCTAACACTTGTCTTCACTGCCCAGAAGTTCAGACATTACATGTCAGGTCAGAAAGTAGTCTTGATAGCAAGAAACAACCCAATCAAACACTTCATAGATAGACCACCACTTTCCAGACAGCTAGCCAAACGGATGATGCGGATGAGTGAATACAGTATTGAGTACACTTAGCCAAGAGTAATCAAATGTCAAACCGTTGCTGACCTACCGACAACTTTCCCATCTAGTAATGACTTCCCCATCTCTGATGAAATACTAGGTGACCTCCCCTTGGTAGCAACAATAGAAGATGTCGAATGGACCCTAACTTTCGATGGCAGTAGTACCAACTCCTCCACGGGTGCAGGAATAACCTTAACTTCACCCACTAGCGAAACTTCAACATACTCCTTTAATCTACAGTTCCCCTATTCCCACAACATCACAGAATACAAGGCCTTGGTGTTAGGTCTAACAATCATAAGGAACTCTAGAGCAAAGAAAGGGAATGTGGTTGGGGACTCAAAGCTAGTAATAAGACAAATGGGGGGAGACACCATAGTGAAGGAGATGATGATCCTACCATATAGAACCTTGATCCAAAACTTGACTAAGGACCTTAAGGTGAGCTATGAGAACCAAAACAGAGCCAAGAATAGGTATGTAGATGCCTTAGCTACACTAGGTTCTAAAATTCAGTCAAGTGAAACCCTAGTCAGCATAACCATTCAAACACAAAGTGAACCGTCGACATAAAGACTAGCACATTGGGTCGAATGTAGGGACATTACCAAGAAGGGTGATTGGAGACATGCCAACATTGAAAAATTAAGAAACCCCATAACACAAGACAATAAGATGCTATTGCGATACCAATTAGTGAATGGGGTACTATATCACAAAATGGTAAACGGAGTCAGAGCTAGGTGCCTAGGACCCACAAAAGCAGCTATAGTGCTAAAAGATATACATGACACCTACTGCGGAGACATCACGGCCCCACTATACCGCAGACTGTAGAAACTAAGATACTACTGGCCTAATATGAAGAAGGATGTGGCCAAGGCACAGAATGACTGCAATAAATGTGTACATGAGACTGGCAATAAGGAATACATTGTCGTAGGCGGTGTAGACCGGAGAGAATCATACATAGCCTACCTCAGAGACAGAGTCTTTACCCCTTGATCTCCCATCGTAGAAAAATATCCTATCCAAAATCAAGAGATTTTGTTTACAAGACGATCTGCTATATAGAAAGTCTTACACAGGAAAACCATTGTGATGTCTATCCAGCGACGAAATAGAAGAAGCCCTAAAAGCATCCTACAAGCTCTGAGTCAGCCGCTCATCAGGGGCAAATGGCCCCCTGCACAACCACCTACTGCATTTGGGCTTCTATTGGCCCACGATTCTAGAGGGTACTTAGAAGCATGTAAAGCGATGCCACACATGCCAAATACATGACCAGAGAATACATTGGTCGGCCAACAAGCTCCACACCATCATAACACTGTGGCCCTTTCACACCTGGGGTGTCAACCAAATAGGAAAAATTCACCCACCTTACAAGGGATACTGCTTCATAATAATTGCCACTGACTACTTCACCAAGTGGGCAAAAGCCATACCTCTAAGGTGGATTTGCATCGAGAATGTGGCCAATTTCCTGAATCAACATGTCATCCACAAGTTTGGTGTCACAATGAGAATTTTCATCGATAATAGACTGTCAATAAAAAACCAAGAAGTCAATGACTTATTAGGGCAAAACGGGTCACAACTAGGAACCTCAACAAATAAGTTATCTGAAACACTATGGCCATAACACACGTTACTTAGAAAGAGCACACAAGCAACACCCTATTCCTTAGTCTACGGACAAGAGGTGGTCCTACTAGCGAAAATACAAATAGTCTCAACCAGAGTAGTTTACGTGATGGGTGATGGGGAAATAGTTTCATATAGAAGAAATGAATCAACAATTTTGTGATAAGATGGAATTCATAGAGGAATATAGAGAAAAGTCTCAAAAGACAAATTAAATACAAACAACTCATGGCATCCAACTTCAACAACCTAGTGAAACCTTGAAAGTTCAAAGAAGGGGATAAAGTGTTAAAAACAGCCCTACATGTGCGACAAGGCAACTCAATTGGAAAGTTCGCACATAACTAGGTTGGACCATATATCAAGGAAGCACACCTAGCAGGGTATTACGTATTATGGGATTCACACACAAATGAACAAGATAAAACAATGAATGATCACTAGCTCAAATTGTACAATGAATAATGTTGTGATTTCACTTCCTTTCATTTATGTACACCAAATCATCATGCAATTGTTAATGTAGTTTCTTTTTTCCTCAAATATGTATGCATCAAGTCGCCAGAATTTATTTCCTTTTAATCATATGAGACTTCATTGTTCATCTGCGATACTTGACTCATTATATCACAAAACTACTTTTTCATACTAATTATTTGGCGTGCTTGAACTTGTGAATATCTTACATAACTTGGAAACCCCAAGAAGGCCATGGCAACAAGGACGCGATCTTACATACCCTAGCAACCTAGGCGTGATCTTACATACCCTAACAACCTCAAGAAGGCCCTAGCAACCCCAAGCGCGAACTTACATACCTTGGCAACCCCAACTGCGATACTATATACCCTAGCAACCCCAGGTGCGATCTTACATACCCTAACAACCCTAGGAAGGCCCTAACAACCCTAGGCACAATCTTATATACCTTGGCAACCCCAGGAAGGCCCTAGAAACCCCAGGCATGATCTTACATACCCTAGCAACCCTAGGAAGGCCCTGACAACCCCAGATACAATTTCACATACCCTAGCAACCCCAGGCGCGATCTTACCTTAGCAACCCCAGGAAGGCCCTAGCAACCCCAGGTGCGATCTTACATACCTTGGCAACCCCAAAAAGGCCCTACCCACCCCAAGCGTGACCTTACATACCTAGCAACCCCGAGAAGGCCTTGGCCCCCCAGGCATGATCTTACATACCCTAACAACTCCAAGCACGATCTTAAATACCCTGACAACCCTAGGAAAGCTCTAGCAACCCCAAGTGCGAATCATTATTCCTTGATAGTCCCAACAATTTGTATTACATATGAAGCTCTGGGCATTAGCAATCTACCTCATCACAAATAGACACAAATATTGTAGACCGCAAAGCTTATTATAATCAAACAGCTATACAAGAACTCAACATTAATAAGCTCCGATACCGACCATCTCACACCAAAACTAGCAGAGAAAGCACTCTTTCAGTGGATCATTAATCTTTCAGATTGACCAAATTACATATCCCATGCTCGGCACAAATAAAATTGCATACATGTATCATGACTTATGATACTATCCTTACAAGAATATTGGTATGCCGTAACCAAGCAATTGCAACAAGTGCTCAAATCACATCACAAGAGTAATATTATATTGCAAAACTCAACACTTTAAATGGGGTGCCATCTGGCCACCTCTATGCCATATTTTTAGATGAATATAGCATACTATTGAGCTTACCTCACTCAAACAATTGCACAGGAGTGCAACCCATAAAGCGCTCTTCCAGTCAACTGTCGAGATTTCAACCAAACTACAACATGACCCACAACATCGGCATGCTACAACAAAGCAATTGTGATAAAGTGCTCAAATCATATCACAAAGAGTAATGCCATATTCCTCTTGAAACCCTGCACACTAAATTGGGGGGCTTTCCATTACCTTTGCATTGTATTTTCCCCTACCTGATAATTCACTTGCTCGAACAAAAAATCCTAATATTTCAAAACTATCTTTGCCCGGCCCTAATCATTGTCAGGAGTCAGGCAATGATTCATACTCACTGCAAATATCAGTGATTTGTATCTTCCCAAATACAACATTAACATGACACTATGCATATATCTCAATTACTTTGCCACTCATTAAGTGCCACTCAAGCGTGCTAACATTACTTTGGGACCACAACAAATCCCCAACGAACAATAAACTCAACAAATAGAAGTAACAAAGTATATAACACAAAAACACATTAGAGTAGGATGACCCACACAAAGAAAAGGGTAATTAAGTATTATCCACAATTGAGCATTTACATAACAAGAATGATGGAATACAAAACTACCAAGTACAAGTCCTTTATTCAGTAAACCAGTCTTTACACATCTTGGTGATCTCCTCTAAACTCTCTCCGTTCCTGAATCTCAGTGATCTTCTGATGCTCTTCCTGCAATTGCGCTAACACTTGTTGACGAGCAACTTCATCAAGAAGTCACAACGCTAACATTGGGAACTCATGAGAGGGTTAAACCTCCCTTGTACCAAATTGGAGGGAGCAATAACCGCTACAAAAGTGTCAGGGCCCGTAGGCTCCTCCGAGGCATCAAGGGGACCCACGAGCTTGGCAACAGGATCATCAACAAACCCGACGCCTTCTTGCAGTTGATCAACCTAAGGCCCCAACACCTCCAATGGATGTCGCACTAGACAAACGTCACCATCGACCTTTTTCTCCATAGCCTCAGGGTAGAAAGTGCCTATTTTTGTAGCCAGCCACTTGATAAGTGGCGATACGGCGACACACAAGGGGATATAGCCAAAGGATGCCTGAGGGAAACACAAAGTTAGAACAAACAGAATATGCAAAAAACATACACTCGTAACACAGACATACCTCATCAAAGCTAGTACAGCCATCGACGAACCATGGGCCCATGAAATCAAGACACTCATTCTTTACCTCAACCCACTTTAAGACAAAAGGCTACAAACAAACAATAGTGATTAGATACACCACAAATAATCAAGAAGCGATATATGAAACATAACAATGATCGAAGCTTACCAATCCAAAGGCCTTCGATTCTTTCCTCCTGACGCGAGGAGCTATCTTCTTAACCCGTCCACCCATGATGGGGACTGTAATAATTGCGGCTAGTGGCACGACATCCCCCGCTGACTATGTAGACTCCACACCAACCCTCCAAACCGAAAGTCCCACCCACAGCAGCCACCCACACAACCTCTTCACGGGAACCTTCAGTCGAAACCTCCCCCACAATACGTTGATCACTTGGGCCCTGTGCCTTAGTTCGGAATACCTCAACACTCAACACTACACCAGAAGACCCTCCAGGACATAGCATAGAAGATGAAATAGGACGAGCTCGCCTTGCTATCCTTTGTCTTTTAGTTATAGAAGGTTGGTTGCTCTCACTCACCTCAATCGTAGGACACTTACCTTTGGCATCAATGCTCGCATGATGTCGGCTCTCCATAACCATCGGAGGAATGATAATAGCCTTACTTATACAATCACGCACAACGAAACAACCGTCTATGGTCAAATCTGCAGCATGACTCGGTGGCGGGGCCATCACATACCTTGGTCATGGCTCTACAACCATGAGCATCTGGAACCTGCCAAACAGAGCACACAAATATCCAAGACGGACAGAACTAGACACCTCCACAGCCTAAAGCCATCCAAAGGAAAACGTGTGACACTTGGAGAGGCAACCCCGTTGTGGTGTTGCCAAAAAACATCATCCCCGTCAGATTGCAAAAACTGCAAACCCATACTGTCATTAGACTTGTTCATGGGTTGGGCCAGACCAAGCTTTCACTCTTCATTGACAGATTTTTTTAAGGCCCAAGCCCGAGCCTGGCCCTCATAGAAAGCCCAAGCCCAAAGCCTAACACTCAACTTGTTGTCATTGCTATCACTGAATAGAGAGAGAGAGAGAGAGAGAGAGAGAGAGAGGGAGAGGAAAGGGGAATGTCAGCTTGAATAGGGTTTTGAAACTTGGGAGTTCAGATTTTAGAAATTATAAAGAGAAAAAATGTATATATATATTATAATAAATATTATATAAATTAGTCTGGTCGGGCTGGGCTTTTTTGACAAATCCTAAGCCTGGCCCAAAACAAAATCAAGCTTGGTGTTTCGGGCCTAAGGTCAGGTCCCCGTGCTTAACTACATGTTCAAGCCCGATCAAGGTGCGGGTCGGGCTGTCAGGCTACCCAACCCATGAACAGGTCTAACTGTCATACCCAAACTGATGAAGGAAGTAATCAGGGCGATACACAGTTAGCTGCACCTCACTAGAGCAATCTAAATACATGACCACACCAGGCCACAGGATCATATGAGCAGCTCGAACTACAGGATTATCAACGCCTACAACGCATTTCTAATCACTGCCTTCAGGCACACTCATCCCTATACAGCAGGCATAGTATGGCGAACAGGACGCACATAAGGACGAGCTACAAAACTCTCCAAAGAGGCAAACTCCGCTTTTATTTTACCAATGCCAAACCCCTTGTCCCATTTGGCATTATGCCACTGCTTTTCGCGACATACATCCAATGTCACATCCTCAATATCTTTGCTATCCAACATTGCCATGTTGATAGACAATGGAGATAAACGCCGAGGAGTCACGCTTAAAGAGAAGAATTCACAGATGAGCATGAATAAGAATGGGGAAAAACATAGGGTATATGATGCCTGCAACTTGGATCCATAACTTGATGGATCGTGTCATCCATCTACTTATAAAAGATACCCCAAGAACATGGAAGCCAGGGAAAGCTGATGACCACCGGCTGCCAGGACCGCAAGCGGGGCCAACACAATGTGGAGACCATAGTCAGGGTTCCCGGGGAATAAAAATCGTGATGCGACATAGAGAATAAATATTGTGGTGAGGTGGCACTGCCTGTTTGCTTTCCCAACCATGACGTCCAACACGCTCTTGCTCTTGAACCAATAGCTCATCCATGCTTCAAGGGGCCACTTCCCCTGAGCAGTTGTTGCATCCACTTGCGCCATGGAAGTGTCTATCTCTCTCCCCAACTCTGCGTGAAGATCTGACAACGCACTGGGAATAGACTCGACATACTACAAATGATGGGCTGAAACGACACCGACCAATGGCAGAGCAAGTAAAGCAGCCACGTCTTCAACGGTGACACCAAATTCACTGAATGTGCCAACAAACGTATGCATCCGGCAGCACCAATGGGACAAAAGGGGCCACATATAATTCACCCCTTCCCTACTTTGAAGACACATGAAACAATCGACAAACCTCAAGAGTCTAGCACTGTGCAGCAATTGGCGGTACATGGGATTTTCAAGAATGAAAAGAGCCCACGAGTTAAAGTTGACAGAGGATTTGGAGTTGTCAATCCTCAGTTCAGAACACCTAAAGGCAACAATGCACTTTGAGCAACCATACAGACACATAATTACATTCCCCTCCACAGCATCAAGCACATCTTCCTTTCCCTTTGATACTGGCATCGAAGGCCAAAAACCCTTTTCGAGATCACCTACCCTAGTATATTCATATTTAGATAGCAGCCCAGTAGTGTCCACTCCCTGACATAATCAACAAATGAGCAACTAGATCGAGCAACCTTCTTTTGCTTGCGAGATGCCATCGGAATGAAACTAGGAGCTCTTGACGAGGAACACAACAACTAGCACCAAAACCCATAACAGAGCACACGACAGAAGTAAATCCTTGCAGTAAAATGAAACTTAGTGCGAAGGAAGCCCTCTCTTTGGTACCCAGGCATTCGTCGTTCTTTGGTAGCGAATGAAACGTCCAAATATAGAGAAATTTACCGAACTACCCTCATAAAGGCAGGACAAAGGCAAATCATACTTAAATGAAGCCGTTACACAACCCCAACCACTATAGGACTTGATGGTTACACCACGCTCACACAAATGTGTGTGGTAAAAACAGCCCCCCATGATATAGCAACTAGATGCTGACTACTCCCACTCATAGGAGGATTAACCTCTAAAAATATCGCACATCATCCCAGGGAAATACCCATTATAAGTAGAAAGGAGGACGAATTGCACACACTAACATCAAATCCCAAATCACATACCCTTCATTAGATATAGGGGGCTGAAACTACCACCTCCGAATACAAGCACTCGGGGTGTTTCCTGATAGAAAGCACTTTGCCAAGACATAAGGGGGCTGAAAATCCAAATGCAACCAAAGTTGTCTCTTGACAAAATGCTCCCTACCGAGAAATAGGGGGATTAATAAAAACCATACAAAAATCAATCAGTCCTAACACACGACAACCTCCAAATTATGCACCCCAAAAGCAGCATCCTTTCCCAAGACATGTTTAAAAACTTCACGATCCCCACAATAGATGAATAATATAAAAGAATCCTGAACCTCAACGGTTATAGCAACTAGAAGCCTGCATGCGGCGCCTAACTCCAAGAGATAACTGGTGATCAGACGAAAACGAGTTCAAAGTCACATTCCCCCACATGTCAGCCATAATAATCTAACCAATACCAAAACACGCGATGAAAGAAGCAAAATGCAATAAAGGGAGCAAAGAAATTGCACCAATCGCAGAAATGCTTATTGATAAGAATACTCTTACCCAAGGTTCAAAACTTCGTTACGTATCAGCCCGTATCGGTCAATATGTATTGTTTTGGCAGGTTTTCGACACGATATACAGTACTAAATTAAGGGTGTTGTATCTTTTCGTCGTATTGTAGCCGTATCATGCACGTATTGGATCATTTCATCACTGTATCAGCCAATATGCTATCGGTAGCGTATCAACCAATATAGTATGAATTTATTGTTGTGGAAACTTAAATAAAACTCCCTTTGAAAGAGGGCTTCTAAACCCATTTCAGAAGCTCTCTTTCTTCCCCAAACTCTCCAGAAATGTTCATACCATTATTAGAGACTCAAATCTAGCAAAAATCCGCCAAAACATCTACAAGTTTGCAACATTCAACAAGTTTTTCAAGGTTGTTAAAAAAAGAGCGAAAATAGGTATGTTTTCTCAATTTTTTTTGCAGTTTCAGCCAATGTTTTTGTGCTTTTTTTTTGGTTTGGATGCTTGAAAATATCTTTATGTATGTTGATCTTCTATTCTTGTGCAAAAAATCCCACTTATTTTTCTGCTATATGTATATCTTTGTGAATATTCGAAGAAATTCCAGAATAGTAAAAAATCCAAAAAAAAAATTGAAAATTTTAGGTTTCTCTTGTGATCTACCTCTAGAAATTGATTATGTTGTAGATCTATGGATGAATTACCATGTCCATAGATCAATTGAACTTTTTCTAAATAATTGATTTTTTATATTTTTAATTTTTGGAATAAAAAATATATATAATTTCTTCAATTTAATGTGATCTAACCCTATAGGCTGAGACTTGAGTATGTTTTAGAGCTAAGATTGATCTAACATAGTCCATAATTCCATAAGATTGATCTATCATGCGAAAAATTTAGTTTGTTTTTCTAATTTTTTATTTTCAGATTATAAATATTTATTTAGTTCTCTAATTTTTTGCTATGATCTAAATTCTAACAATAAATATTTATAGATTACAGTAAATATATGGATGATCTATTAGTGATTATGTCCATAAATCTATTCAATTTTTCTGCTTCATATTTACTTTTTTAGTTTTTGTTTAATTTCTAGAATAAAAATTGCAAAAAATTATTTGAATAAAAAAATAATTATTTAATTTTTAGAATGAAACATGTAAAATAATCATTTGATCTATTATGTCCATAAATCCATTCAATTTTCTGTTACATATTTAATATTTCAATTTTAATTTAATTTTTGGAATAAAACATGTAAAATAATTATTTGAATAAAAATAAGTAATTATTTAGTTTTTAGAATGAAACATGAAAAATAATTATTTTATCTATTATTTCAATAAATATATTCAATTTTTCTGTTACATATTTAATTTTTTTAAATTTTAATTTAATTTTTAGAATAAAATGTGCAAAATAATTATTTGAATAAAAATAAATAATTATTTAGTTTTTAGAATGAAACATGCAAAATAATTATTTGATCCATTATGTCCATAAATCTATTCAAATTTTCTGTTACATATAAAATTTATCAAATTTTAATTTAATTTTTAGAATAAAATATGCAAAATAATTATTTGAAAAAAAAAAACAAATAATTATTTAGTTTTTAGAATGAAACATGCAAAATAATTATTTGATCTATTATGTCCATAAATCCATTCAATTTGTCTGTTACATATTTAATTTTTCAAATTTTAATTTAACTTTTAGAATAAAATATGCAAAATAATTATTTGAATAAAAATAAATAATTATTTAGTTTTTAGAATGAAACATGAAAAATAATTATTTGATCTATTATATTCATAAATCCATTCAATTTGTCTATTACATATTTAATTTTTCAAATTTTAATTTAATTTTAAGAATAAAACATGCAAAATAATTATTTGAATAAAAATAAATAATTATTTACTTTTTAGAATGAAACATGCAAAATAAATATTACTTTTAGAATAAAAATAATAGATGTCCATGAAGCCATTCAAAAAAATATATTTGTTTAATTTTTAGAATAAAAATGCAAAATAATTATTTGAATAAAGATAAATAATTATTTAAAAGATAATAAGATATAGGAATAGTTTTTGATTAAATAATTACAAATTTTACATAACTATTTGATTCAATAATGTTAACTGTTTAATTATATTAGATAACACTTGGCAAAAGGTTTAAAACAATTGAAAAGATTTTTTAGCAATATTTAAAAATGTTTAAAAAATACAGAATAAAAGGCATCACATGATAGTCTAGAATTTGAATGTAAGAATGTGAACATAATTCTGGCCTCAAAAATATGAAGACAATTGTTATTTCACTTATTTGTTTAATTGGATATTTGTATTGGATAATTTGTTTACTAACACATTAATACTTAAAACTAGATAATTTATATAATAATTGAATTTTTATGTGATTCATGATGGATATTTGTGATTAAATATGTATATTTGATGGATAATTTGTTATTTGGTAATTAATGATTGTTATTTTTAAATTACTTGTTAGATACTTAGATTTATGATTAACTGTTACTTCTAAATTCTAATTAATTTTTGTGTATATGCATTATGATAGTGTAACACTGAATCTGTGACACATTGATATTTGGGAGTTGGGATCTAGACATTGACCATTTAACCCTTTGACATGGCACCCAAAAAAAAAGGAAGAAAATGATATTGGTTGGAAATATGGCACTAGAGTTTATGGGAATCGACTCCACACAAAATGCAACTTTTATGGGCAAGTTATGAAAAGTAGTAGTGCAACCCGCTTGAAACATCACTTAGGAAGAGGATATCCTAACGTAGTTAATTGCCCTAAATGCCCAGAAGAAATTTGTAAGTCGATGTAGAAACATCGCAAAGAACAAGAGATGTTGAGAAAACAACAAGAAAAGGATAAAAAAATGATTAGAAGAACAATGGGGCCTAGAGATGATGATGATGAAGGAGAGGATGAGGACATAGAATCAAGGCCTCAGTATTTTAATATAAATGTTGATGATGACGATGATGATGATGCAGAACAAATAACATATAATATAGGAAGACATGCATCACGAGCCGCACAGTGGGAACAGGAGCAAATACAACGATTTCAAAGAAATAGGTCTATATTTGTAGATTAAGAGTATCAGGGGGGTAGTGATTCATCACAAGCATCTTTGTCAATAAGTAAAAGCAAATTATTTCGTATACCGAGTATGAAAGGAACATTTTCAAAACTAAATCCCTTTAAAAAATCTTTATCAAGTAGAGACATTCCTAATATTAAAGAGATTGATAAATATTTACACAAAGACAGGGATGCTATCTAGAAAAAACTTATGGAGTGTTATGAGAAAGGCTTTGGACATAATATGAAAACAGCAATTGCAAAGTTTTTATTGTACAATCACATTCCTGCAAATATAACAACCTCCCCATATTATCAAGTTATGATAGATGAATTAGCTAATGTAGTAAAATGTTTGAAGGAGCCTATAGCTTATGAGGTGATAGGAAAATTTTAGATAAAGAAGTGGCTGAATTACAAGACCATTTCAAGACATTCTATTAGAAAGCTAACACTTATGGGCTTATCATCATGTGTGATGGTTGGACAAGGCCAACTAGATTGTCCAACATAAATTTTATGATGTATTACAGTGGACAAACAAAATTTCACAAATCTATTGATGCATTAAGTGAGCGACATAATGCACAATATTTGTATAAACTGATGAATTCAATGATTAATGAAATTGGTCCTGAAAATGTTTTTCAAGTCATAACTGGCAATGAAAGTGCTTACAAAATAGTTGGAAAATGTTAAAAAGGAAATAAAAAACCATGGTTTTCAAAACCGAAATGGATCGAATGGTCGGATCAGAAAAACCGGGAACCAGTTAGGTGACCAGTTCGGTTTTCCCCAAAACCAAAAATTTTCCCAAAACCGTTGATTTTGGTCAGCAAACCGTTGACCTAGGTGGTTAACCGTTCGAACGGTTTTGATCGTTTTTTGTTTTTTTTTTAAATTTGTTTTTTTTGTCAGAACGAGCCTACCGTTCGACTCGGTAACCGGATCCCAGACTGATTCGGTCTTTGGGTCATTTTTAAAAACCATGTAAAAAATACATATATTGAACACCATGTGCAATCTATTGTATTGACTTAATGTTGAAAGATAATTCAAAATTATCTAAGGTGTTTAGTCTTATTGCAAAATAGTGGAATATTACAACTTTCATATATAATCATGCCATAATTCTCAACTTGATGAGGAAGTTTTACAAAAGGGAGAGAATTAATATATCCATCGCCCACCAGATTTGCTACTCATTACATTGTACTATATAGTCTTGTTTTTTAAAAAGCAATATTGAGAGCCATGATTGATTCAGATGACCAGAGATCATTGCAACAAAATAAAACATCAATCGAGTAAGAAGTTGAAAAAATAATCAGTAACCTCAATTGTTGGAGAGTAACTTATCTATATCGTAATATGATTGAGCTCATTGTTAAAGTCTTTCGCATAGTTGATGGTTTAAAATGGGCAACAATTGAAATTATATATGAAGCAATGTGAAGAGATGTTTTAGCAATCAAAGAAGCTGACCTAAACTTCCATAAGAAAATCATAAACATTATAGAGAAGTGATGGAATTCACAACTCGTCCATGATATTCACAAAGCAAGTATGTTCTTTCTTATATTTATATTATTTACATTCAATCATTTATGTTGACTAAATCTTTAAAATAATAATTAATATAATTTTTTTTTTAATTTTAGCATATTATTTGAATCAAACATTTCAATATTCTATGGATTTCATTGTGGATGAAGATTTGTTAAGTTCTTTAAAAAAGGTAATTGCAACTTTGGAGCCTGATGAAGATAATGTTGCCATTGCAATACAAGAGGTAAGTGCAAATTTTTATATAATTATTAGTTTTTTTTTATTTATTGTTAATTAGTTTTTTACAAATTTACAAATTATATAATATGTTTTGATGATTTGATCATATAATATTAATACTTGTTATTTCAAATAAAAATAAGGTCAAATTATTTCATGAGGTACTTGGAGGATTTGGAGATAGTTTGGCATAAAGAGAAAGAGATAAAACCGACCCGGGTATAATGGAATTCTAAATTTCTAATATATTTTAGAATTATTAGTCTTTTATTAAGTAATTTTTTATTTTAATGATATATGATATTGAAAGATTTTTTTTTATATTTTTTAGTTGAATGGTGGTTGATGTATGGTCAAAATGCCCTACATCTTCAAAATATTGCAATAAAGGTATTATCACAAATTGTTTCATCTAGTGGTTGTGAACGCAATTGGAATAGCTTTGACCTCATTCATACGAAAAAGAGGAATCGTCTATCCTATGAGACTCTAGAAAAGTTGGTATATGTGCATTACAATATGAGACTAAGGATTAAACATCTTATTACAGATATGAGGCATGTAGAAGATTATTTTGACCTAATTAACCTTGATGATATATATGATGAAGACAATCCAGTATTGTTGTGGTTGGGAGAGAAAGAAGAAAAATCAAGGGTATTAGATGAGTCAGGTGATCCACCAAGACCATCAAGCCTTTATTGCTAATCAAATGGGGGTAAATGTTGATTAGTGGGTCAGAGAACAAGAGAAACAAAAAAAAAAAAAATACAACTACTGATAGTAATGATGATGATGATGATAATGATACTAGTGGTGCTGGTAATGGAGATGGTAACACTGTAAACAATCAAGGCGTTGATTCTAAAGGTGGTCAAAATTAAAATGATCAATGTGGTGAATATCTTAAATATATACCACCAGTATATGATTCAATGCCTTTTAGTAAAGAACAAAAACGTCCTATCCATAGGGATTCACAGTTAATGGGCAATTATGGTTATGAAAGACAAAATAAGTGGAGCCAAGCCTATGATAACCATTGGAATGAAGTGATGCAAGGCATGGATAGCATGAATTTGAGATCATCTCTAGATTATGGATATGGCATGAGTTACATGGCTACTACTCAATATGCTCTTAGATCTAATTTATCTGTTATGAGTTCTTGGCTTTTTGGTGGAGGATATAATGATAGGCAAACTGATGATTCATCTTCATACAACACACTGAATGACTTAGAACAAACACATGGGAGCAATATGAATATTTTAAACAAACACATGCGAATTCTTACTCTACAAGGATGACTTAGAACAAATATTGTTATTACGTCAGAGATCAATTTAATGTTGATATAAGTAGCTTTCAACCTGCACGTAATTCCCTATGGTACTGATGGTCGTCACTTCTGATTCTAGGCACGATAATACATTTCCAAGTAATGACAATTTTTATAATTTTTGTTTATTTATTAATTATCTAATTTTAATAATGTCTTATTTAAGTTGAGAATAAACTCCATCACTTTGTTACCATTCACTAGTTTAATGAAGCCATGAATATAATGAAAGTGATCAAGGTATGTTCTAACTTCTAACTTCATCATATTAGGATTCACATGTTCAATTTGTAAATTATAATAGATTGAAGATTTGAAGTTGGAACTGAATTAAGTACTTTATTAGATAATCTGTTTTTGTTCTCGTATATTGATTATAATATTTTTTTTTCATAAAACCCATTAAAACATGTTATTTTTATGCATAAATAGCCCATTTGTGTATTATATTTAGTGATATTGATGTTTATTTATGATTTATTGGAGTATTTAGCATTTCCATCTATTTCCATGCGTATCTTAATTTTTCGTCTGTATTCATGCGTATCCAAGGCATATCTCGATACGTCTCTTAAACTTGCCTTTCTGATATGCATAGTGTTTCCGATACTTTGAGCCTTGCTCTTACTAATAAGCAGGGGGGCTAATTATAAGTACATGTATTTCCCTATATCGGCGACCACGATGAAGGCATCAAAACTAGGCCCACAGCCCATTACAGGGTTACAATGAGCCCGTAATCCATCGCAGGTCTGTGATGAGCTTAAAGCCATCGTGGACTTGCTGGACTAAAAAGCTACCGCACGACTGCAACAAGTCGAAGATGCTCACAACAAGACCCCAGCAAATTAAGTGAACACATCATATTAGTCCTGACAATATTCACACCACACCAACACGAGAAACCTGCAAAGGGAAGTAGCACATGTGTGTCGTGAGAATCCATAGCCAAAATGAAACTTTGCCCCAAGAAGATTTCACTCGACACGTGGCGAACCCCCTAGCAGCGTCCTCCTAACAACTGACATCGAATTATGGATTTCCTTTCCAATTGGAATTGAACTCGTTTTGGATCCTTCCCCCTAGGGCCTCAAGATCTAGACTTATAAAAAGGGGGAACAAACCAAAGAAAAGACACGACTCCATCAATTGGAAACCCCTGCTTACCTTTGCTACCCGACACATTTAGCCTTTCTTCGTCCTTCAAGGAGACCATCATCCTTAGCCTTACCACCCCACTCATAGAGGGTTTACTTCATCCCCGTTTGGCACGTCTTTTTGCACGGTCTTTCGGCTGTTTACAAGCCGGGAAGACCGCACTGCGGTCTTTTTCCATTTGGTAACAGATCTAGCTGCCAAAAGTTGGTGCGTCGAAAAGACGTGAAAAGCCCATTTTGGGCAGATTTCAGGAAGCTCCAAATGAAACTTTTCGTGTCTTTCTCACTTTATTCTTGCGCAGAAAGGCACAGAAAGACACACAGTAGCCAAACTAGCTTCAGGCTACTCAGATCTTCATGCAAAAGCTCAATGCGTATTTTGACTGTCAGAGCTACCAGAAGATCTTCTCAAAAAGACTTGCCAAATGACCCCTTCGTTTGAATGAATTGAGGGCTATAGGTTTCGTGCATATACGCCCAGGTTAGTGATGTTTTGTCTATAGAGAGTTAACCCTCCTCGTTTGACTTTTCATGACTTTGCACCCATGTTTTACAAACCGACCTGGAACCAGAATCACTCTAGCAACTGGTTTCTGGATCGGCGGTTCAACCATTTACTTCGAATGGATCAGTGTATGTCAAATTTAAAAAATAATTAAACAAAAAATTGTCCAAAACGATTGTCCGGGTTGAACGAGTCAACAATTCTCCACCCAAGTCAGTGGGTCGCTGATCAATTTAATGATTTTTTACAGAAAAACAGTTTGGGGTTGACACAGAACCAATCTCCTAACTGATTTATGAGCCGAATGGCTCAACCGTCTGGATCAATAATGGCTCAGAAACAACGCTAAGATTGAGTTTCTCTCCTGACGAGGGAGTTAGGGTCTCTAATCTCTATCTTTTTCATCAGCAATTTGGTCCTTTTGTCATTTTCTTTCACTTTTTTCCTTTTTTTTTTTTCTGATTTTGGTATATTGGGATGTATTCTCACTTCAACACTTCTGAATGAAAAAATTGCCATTTTTGGCTTAACAAAAGTACTCTTGCCCTTCTTCGAAGCTTCATATATAAAAAGGCAGAAATAAAAGATGTTTTTGGAATATATATAGGTTCTTAATTGGTCAAAACATTACTGCCCATTCAGTAATGTAATCCAATAAGAAATTAGTAACTGGGGTAGAAAAAGTTCTAACCCATTACAGCTGTGGGCTTTAGAAGCCTAAGTGAGAAAGCAATACCTGCCACCTTCTTCCTGTTTAAACCCAATTTGAAGACTTCAAGCACATTCTGGGTTAGGCCCATTTAAAATTTAACAAATCTTCTAACCTAAACCCGCCCAAATGGCACCCCTATGTTTTACTCCAGCTAGGGGTGCAAGTCGGGTTGGAACAAGTTAACAGTTTATACTATTTCAGGCTTGGACTTCAGGTTGGACCCATAAAAATTTTTACAAAATCTCAAACTTTACCCGCAAAAGTTGCACCCCTAATTCAACACTTTACCCAATTGCCCCAGAATCTTTTTGACAAGCAAACCCAAACACCCACCCCAAGGAGGGCTGTCAATGGGTCCAATCCAAATACAATCCAATAACTTTGGAAAGTGGATGCTCATTAGAGGTTATTGGATCGATTGTGAATAAGATTATCAGTTAATTTCAATAATTAAATAATACAAACATTTAATTATATGATACAAAAAGTTCTATTTTATGCAAATATGAAACTGTAAGTATTCCCATCAGCGCCCTAATAAAAAGAACAAAGGCTTCTGCGGCTGAGATCGACAACCATATTAGCAGAGAAGAAACTTAAAATAAAGCACAAGATGCTTTCAGTATTGCTTTAAAGGTGGATCCTACCATCTCATCATTGTAAAAGAAACAAAATTGGGTTAATCTTTAAAGTGGGTCCCATTATTCTATCATTCTTTTACGTACATTAAAGAATTTTGTTCTTGTCAAAGGGGGCCTAGAGTTTGTAACAAGTAGAATAAATGTTTGAAACCAGACCGGATTGGGTTGGATTGGATTGGATTGGATCAATAGTGCTAAAATAACCAGATTGGATTTGCATCGGATTGTCCTACCTCAAGCTTTTACCATCAAGCATAAAAGAACCACCACAAGCTTATTATATAAAGTCCAAATCTTTAACATGAAACTGTAATCCATGAATACACCTTGCTGTACAACAAAAGTCAAAAGAAGACCCACGAATGAGCAGAGGGTATCTGGTGCCCTTTTCTTAGGACTCTTATCAACACATCACATGGATGCAAATTCTAAACTCACATCAGTGTTAATTTGCAATGTGACGGTGTAATCTCTCTCTCTCTCTGTGGGCTTTGTATACTAGCTATAACAAAGACATGTGCTCTGAGCAATCAATACTCGACGAAAAGTCTCAGAGAATGAGAGTGGTGGTTGGGATCACGCTAGCTAGAAGTGGCCTTCTTTGTCTCCCTTTTTCTTTTCTCTCTTTCTTTTAACATTATCATTCTAGTTCACCTTCAATCATGGTACGTCGTTTTTCTTTTTCCTTGGTTTACACTTCAAGAGACGTATAAGTTTAATTGGTATAAATAAACTAAAAAAACAGGAGTGGTTCTCAGACCAGGCGTCCCAACTCCTCAAACTCCCTGGTGGGCCGTGGGGTTGCCCCTGAGACACTAGTTGGATTGAACAGGCTAACCGCGCGCAAAAGGCTGGCATATTGGCATTGGCTAAAAGCAAAGGTCATCCATCTCTTAGTCTTAATTGTGGTAGCTACCTTTTCCTTTTGGAAGGGAACCCTAAATTATTCTTTTCCTTAACTATTGTGATGCTGAATTTGGGCCCATTAGGTCTTACAAAGTGATAAGACACTGATATGGACGGAGCCAGGTCTCTATAGCTCGTAAATAGGATGTCCAGATTTCCTACAAGCTACAGCCAACAACCATTTGGGTTAGGGGATAGCCTCAGCATAAGAGCTTATAACTCAACTCTCACCGGGTTGGCTGATTTCCTCCTTTCTGGGTTAAGTGGGTATCTCTAATTTTTTACTTTCTTTTTTTGTTTATCCTATTGTAATCTTCGAATTATCATCAAAAAATGTTCATTGCACCCCATTTTTCCGTCTTTGTTCTGTTGAAATTTTGTCATGCATGCAATATAATGACGATAAGAATTAACGAAATCAAGGAGTAATTGAAGTCTATCAGTTTAACTAGCTAGGAGGCCACTTAATAGTCATTGAAATAAATGTATATGCTTATTCTTTTATTCATTAAGCAATTTGTAAATGGCTTTTTTCTACATTTGTAGAAAATATATTTTCTTCTACATCAGTCCTTACATTCTTCCCACAAAAAAGAAAGCAGAGAGATGTTATAGGTTTTTAAAAGAAGATACAAAGTTGTTAAATTATTTTATCTCAAAATTTAAATAATATTGAGCCCCAATACGCACTTTTAGGTCTAAGTTTTAATACACTCTCTTAAGGGCCGTTTGATAACAACTAAAGATGCTGAATTAGAAAGATAAAATTTTAAAAAGGTTGTTGGTTCTTTCATTTATGGTTAAAACTGAAGTTGGATAGATCACCATACTTTAAAAATTTTATTATTTAGTAATATAAAAACTAAATATTTCAGTCCAGCAACTTCATCTGTCATCAAACAATACTCCGCTTCAATTTTTCTGTGTATCTCTGTTTTTGGAGTTTCTTGTAGAGTTTTGACTCTATTGGAGTCGGTCCTTTATTGGTGTTTCCATCTTTTTGCGCCATTTGCAGAACGCTTACAAGAATTTCTCCTGGTGCTCAGAATTTGTTGCAATCTGTATTGAGTTTCTGAGCATTCTTAATGAAACTAGCCATTACCTTAAAGAAAAAACAACACCCCGCTTCTGATATCTATTACTGTATATATAAAGTGGATAATCCACTTCACTTAAACACACACAATAATTAACTAATACAAGAAAAAAGAAAAATGAACAACTGATTTTCCTTTTGCTTTAACTTTGGAAATGCAGGGAGCCAAGGCGCATTTTAAAAACGATAGTGAGTAACAAATTTCCTTTTATTCTCTGAATATATTTGAGCGTTAAACCTGGCTATACCACCGTCACCGACTTAACAACAACCGCTGTCGGTGGTGTAAAAATTAAACAAGACAAATCCACCTTGTTGTATATGCTTTTTTTATCTTCTTGTTGAGTCTCTCATATTACTATTTGATTGATGATTTTATGTAATTTTAATCCACTTTTCTTCAATTAGTACTTCCAAATTCCAACAACCTATTTAGAAGTGAGAGCGAAAGGATAACGAATTTGATTGACATAGGCAGGAATAACTAAGTTTTGTTTGGTACAGTTGTTTTTTTCCGTGATGTTTGATTGATCAGGATAAATTAGTGAGAGGTATGTATTGTTACATTACATGTGAGAGTTATTTCTGCTAAGATGATTTAGACTTTACCTCTTTAGAGCAAGAAATGTCAATTTCATGATTCTACAAATAAGATTTCATACATGCATTTTTAAGACATATTTATATTAATTATAAACAGCAATGTTTTTAAAATTGGACCAGGGTGATCGGTTCTGTTTCACCCTAAAACTATTTTTTGGTCAAAAACTGTTGATTTAGTTAGTGAACAGTTGAGTTGGGTGGTCAAACCGTTGATCCGAATAATAATGGTTGGTTTTTTATTTTTTATTAGAATAGGCCATCTGTTCAGACTGGACAATTAGACCATTTGACCCAAGAACCGATCCCCAGAATGGTTCCCTGTCTGATCTGGTTTTAAAAACCTTGATAAACAGTGTCAAATAATGGTTATATGCCAAATTATATTGATCAACCCAAAATGTTTAAGTTAAAAACAACGAAAAAACATTTCACCACTATATTAAAATTATGAATTTAGTTCATGAATATGTTTTTATTAATTTCTTATTGTCTTCTTCAAGCAAAGATAAAATAATTAATAACAAAACTTAACCAAAAAACCCATTGAGCCTCACGGAGATTGCCAAGGCATCATCTTTTTTTCCCGAGCCAAAATATTACAAGAAAAAAAAAATAAGCGATTTGGTTGGCCAACAAATGTTAGTTCTTCTTATTTATTAATTACAGCAAGGAGTGTTTGTACTTGGTTGATTTTTTAAGACAAGTAATATAATTGAGAAAAAAAATCTTCGGATTTGTTTGGTTTGTGGGAATTGGGATCCAACCATTTAGTTTGACAGAATTAGAATAACACTCTTCTATTTGAGGAAATGTTCATTTTTTTCCTCCCTTAATGAAAATCCATTCTAACTTATTTGAATTTTATTGGATTTCAATTCCAATTCCAAATGTAAATTAAACTAACTGACCCTTCTATTTAGAAGTAGAGTGGCAGTCCAAAAATATGAACAAATTTCACGCAAATGTAATTATTGAAAAACGAAAGCGTAAAGAAAAGTATTAAGAAGTTGAACAACTATCAAAACAAGGCCGAATACCATATATATAGGGAGAGCAATTTGTCTCAAGGGCACCCTATGCTCAGTGATGAGGGCGGATTTGGCCCTTCAGTCACGTCGTGATACATGGTATTTTGGAACAGCTGGATGACACATGGATACCACTTAAGTGATGATTTGGAGTTTCAGATCACGGTTCGTCTTCGCTCCAATCTAGTGACTTCGATCACAACTTAGGTCGGTTAGGAGTACCTCGTTTAGGGCCGACCTATAGCACCTCGTCACTGGCCAATGTGACATCGACGCGAGCAGCGACCTCCCTCGAGGGCTTGTCGACCTAACTGAGGTTCAAGAGGCGACTTGTGAGTTGTGCTCGTCAACAAATTCGATATGCATATCCTGACACTCCCAAATTTCTCAGAAGTTGGCCCACGTACCAAGTGTTCCGGATGATGGTCAACGTGCGTGGCAGTTACCTCCGAGGATCTTGGACCGGTTAGACGACCTCCCGGAAATCTCAGATGCAGTGTGTGAAGCCCACGCTAAACAAAGTTTATATAAAGGCACCAACCCCAATGACACAGACGGTACGCACGATTACTTGCTCACTAGCTTATTTACATTCAAGCTTTCAGCTCGCAACCAGAGTATAATACTAACTTAAGCATCGGAGTGCCCACCCCTAGTAAAGCAACCCGGGCACTCTGACATTGATTCCTAGCAGCTTTCTCTGAAGAACTACCTAGCTTGACAATCAACCTATCTCAACAGCCGATCTACCCCCCAACTCGGCTTAATCAGTTCGGCATTCAAGTCTTCATTTGACAGAAATCCTCCACTTCGACCTCTGAATCATCAGCCACCAAGAAATAGCCAGATGACCAAAAAACAGTTGGATTACACACCACTAATCAACATCCTTGTCACCAGCCAGCCGGGGGCTGCCAAAACCTGCCTCATCACTCATAATATGATGTGCATGCACGGCTGAAATGGGAGAAATTGTTCAGAAGCGTGGGGCTTGCATAACTCACCATCACATGCAAAGAAGATTTAGAGATGTGTCAAAACACATTGCAGAATGCAGAACGGAACTCATGTCGATCGGCAATTTGAGTGTATATTTGTCAATTTTCATATTTTGATTTAGAAGCTAGAAACGTACCAATTGCCAAATTCTTCATTAATTCTAGAATTCAAATACAGCTTATTTGTTATAAGTTAAATCATGAATTCAATCAATTATATTAATTAAAGATGTCATATAATTTATTTATTTTTTTTATTATTTCAATTTTATAAAATGTATTTACTATTAAACTTCAATTTTATAGTGACTTCTAATACTTCTTCCCTTTTCCTCAATTTCGAAAAAGAAAAAAAAAAAATTTCTAACCAAAAGGCATCCATTAGGCTGGCAGGCTAAGAGCTGTTGCCAAATGAATTGGTTTCAAATTTGTGAATGCCAACAATATTGACAAAACAAACAACACCCCAACTTGCTAACTCTGGAATTTGCGGAAATTAAGACAAGTCCCTTCCCTTGTGTTACATGTTTACGCAGAAGCCAGACCTCGTGAGTATAGTCACGGGGTGCAGACGTGCAGTCGGTCGGCTCAGCTCATACCGTCAATGGTCCCCAATTGGAATGCCTACAAGCCAGCAAGGGACCAGCCCAGTAGGCTACGCATTTAAAATCTAAAATCGTCCATTATCCTCTCTCTCTCTCTCTTTTGAAGAATCAACTCGTCCGTTATACTCTCTACTATCGGCGAAGCTTACCTACGCCTCTGATACACAACAAAACCCTGTGTTTGCAGAATCTGTTCTTTTTTTATCTATTCACCCTTAAAAAATGAAACATATTTTTTAAAATTCGATTTTCAATATAATAATAATAATATTATTATTATTATTGTTATTATTATCTTTATCTTTATTCATTAAATTAAGACTTAATATGTAGATTGAAATATAATATGTGGTTCATAACTTACTATTATAATTTAAATTTTGTAATATAACATTTTACATTACTTATTATATACATTCCAATACTTAAATGAAAAAAAAATGATAAAAGTGGTGTTTGGTATGACTTCCGTTTATCAAATAAACGGTGTTATGTCATTGTCAAATCAACATTTATCCCATCATGTCCATTCATATGCATATGTAGTAAAAGTTGATATTGATTTATGTGTGTGCTAACCATTGGAACAAGTATGTACTTATTCACAGTTTCATTGATGTGGTGCTTAATGGCGTCTAGTTGTCAATAAATCCCCAAAAAAATGTTTACTAATCACTTTTTCTCGATTTTAAAGATAAATCAAATACAACCATGCCAAATATATACAAAATCACTTAGACAATTAAATGGTTAAGTGAAACCATGGCCTTTATAACCATGAATATTTGGATTGAATTCTTCACATCTTCAAAGTATTTTAAGATTTATTTCAAGACAATTTTGATTCTAAGACTAATTCTACTAAGGCCAATCAAAGCTGATTTCCTAGATTGGTCTAGGTAGAATAAACCCTAAACCTTAAAATTGAACTAGGTGAAGGTTGGCTACAAAAATTTTGAAACCAAACTCTATCCAATTTGTTATTGGATATGGTAGGTTCAAAGCCAATTCAGTCCATTTCATCTAAAACCACCAAGTCAAAACTCTTCGTTCATTGCTTCTCCTCCATTACCACCCGGCACGAGTTCGGACTGTTTGCCTACAAAGCATGCCCTGCACGCACTGTGCATATGCGGAAGATGTTCGTAAAGCACGGTTGGGATTTGTTGTGGGACGCGCTTTGTGGGAGCCGATCTGAATTTCCAGGGCAAACCACTCATTGAAATATAATCCAAGTCCAGCTTTCTTTCTTTATTTCCCACATCACATCACGTGCTCCTATAGTTCCATATCATTTTTCCACTTTGCTTTTACTAAATGGATCCACAAGTCAATATTATACTAGTTTACGTATCTTTCACACGTGGAACATTCAGGTAGACAATAAATTTATAAATCAAACCAAACCCCCTCCCCATTGAACACCTTAGTGTCCGTTTGGTTCATAGTTAGAATTGGAATCGAAATCCTTTGGAATTAGAATTAAAATGGTCTATTTCCATATTTTATTTGGTTTAGACAAGAGTAGAAATGTGAATTGGAATCAGAAGGAATGAGATTTTATTCCCAAGTAAAGATGCAAATGGTTTGGATCATATTCGAATTTGATAGGACTCGATTTGAATTCGAATCCTATCGATCAATCAGATATTCGGATCTGATCCGATCCAACTTTTTTTCTTTAAAAAATAATTAATTATTAAAAGAAAAATAAAATATATTAATTTAAATAAAGTAAAAACAAAAAATATAAGTATTTTTTAATTATTTTCATCATATATACATATTTTTATAAAAAATAAATAATATAACAAATTTATAAAAACATATTTATAAAAAAATAAATAAATAACATATATCTATATGTATTATATTATTTATATTTATAAATATATAATATATAGGATTAGATAAGGAGTGATCCGAATCTGACCAAATAGGATCAGATCAGATCATTATCCGATCCATTTGAACCCCTATTCTCAAAGGAGGGGTATGAAATGGCTATTTCCTCAAATGGAGAAATGCCATTCCAATAAAAATAAAAATTGGATTCCAATTCTGTTCAACCAAACAATTGGAATCTAAATACTCATCCTAATCCCAATTTCAGACCCCTATTCCTGTAAACCAAACAAGGCCTTAATTATCTTGTACAACCTCTTCCCCTGGACAGCATGATAGAGGGATAAAAAGAGAAATATTTAGAATGGACAAAAGGAGTTGTACAATGTATAAGTCGAGTAGTATAGCATAAAATAAAAACGTATAATCCAAGTAGAGCTTTAAAAAAAAGAAAGAAATGTCGGTAAATTTCAAGACCATCGACGTAAACGGAACGGAGGCAAGAAACCGGCCGAAATGTCCCCGTTCCAGAATTTAACGTGAAAGAGGAAAGAGGCAAGGATGCCTTGTTCGTCTCTCATCAAGTCATCATGCCCGTCAATGCCCACCGACACCTACCTCTTCTTATGGCCTCCACTATCAAGCAACAACTACCACCGTCCACTTCTCCATTTCGTCCTTGTTTATTATATTAAATTATACGAAATATCTTCACCAATTTGTTTTTTTTTATTTGCCAATTTGAACCTCAAACTTGAAACGTTTCAACTTTCGCCCTATTCTTTTTTTTTTTGGTAAATTATATATGAAAAATTTTATTCTGTTGGAAATACATGATATTGAAAAGGTTTTCACCAATCACAATCCCGTGAACTTTGATGAAATTTCACCTGATTGGTACTTTTATCATGCCATTTGATTGATTGTAAGCATTTTCGATATCATGGCTTATAATCAATCGCTTCAGTGCTTAAAACAACCTTGATTAAATGACGTTTTTTTACCCAAGAATGATCTTAGAACTATCAAACCTGATAATAAAACCTAAGGATGAAATCTGAGAAAAAAAATAAGGATTTCAAAAATAAAAACCAATGGAGATCTCAAAACTATGGTTTCATAGAGGAGAAAGGGCAATATGGTTTCAAAAAAAAAAAAAAAAATCAAACCTGAAAATGAAATCCTTCTCTTCTTTGTTGATTGATCAACATATATTGTAGTTCGAGTTTGAGAATGAAATCTAAAAGGACAAAAAAGGATTTAAAATAAATCAGGTGCCTATTTTGGGAAGTTGAGAGAATTCAAGTGTTACATTTGAAAGTTTAGTGTATCTATCTATCACTACTCCAAAGTAGAGGGTACTCAAGTGTCACATTTCAAAATGGTTAAAAAAAATAAAATAAAACGAGTAGTAGTTTTATATGAATTCATATACTGTGCATAACTGACTACTAACAATTGAATTAGAGTATATGTTTATGAGAGTTTAGAGTACTCAAGTGTTATATTTGAAATTTCAAGCATCTATTTGTGACTGCCCCGAAAATACTGCATTCAAACTCCATTACCCATCATAAAAGTTACATTTCATCCATGATCAATGACCCTAAAGTTGGGAGCAAGTGACCAGGTTATAGATTGATTATGCCTAAGAACATATTGGGCAAGCCGTCATGTCCGTGGACTACCCTATTTTATAAGATGCAGATTTATAGCTAAGCAAACAAAAAGAGAATCCAGAGATTTATTTCCCACAGTCCAGCACTGACGTGTACATTTGCCATGGAGGATCTAGGTCCGAGGATAAGGCATAAATCACGAATTTAGTATCACCCATTCACCCTCTAGACAGATGGGATTCAATAACCCTTAAGCCTTCCAACAGAGCAAGAGTTTCTACTCCCTTAGAAGAAGCACAACTTTCAACCACCATAGTAAGATCCACAATTGCAGCACAAGAAAGAACCCAAGCACCATTTGTGTTAATCTTCATTTTGGGCCTTAACTCTCTATATCAGCTACAGGCATGAAAAGATTCCATGAGGACAGTAACAGTTACGTTGGGGTCTAGTTTAATACTACATGCCAGACCTTGGATCTATGGCGAATGAAAATTTACTGTGGAAAAGAGAGGACATATAGGGAAAGTGTGAGCAACACAAAAGCTTCTAAGTTGGAAACATTTTACTTTCTTCCCTTTAACTATTACCATTCTTTCTGATAACGAATGATTTGGCCTTCCTGTGACATTATGACATACGAAAGTAGATTTCAGGAGTACTTTGGATACCTCGCACCAGTCACAATAGGCCATCTTACAGACATACTTGGAAGATATTAGGTCGGTGTAAAAGGCGACCTGCCTCCATTGACCTAGTCAAGATTCAGTTAGCAATAGGTGAACTCCTCCTCCAGCAAGTTATCGTCTTTGACTCCCCCGAGACCATGATGTCATGTCTGATTATCGCCCCACCCGCTTCAGATGCAACCGGATAAGCACAGTTAGCTTATGCGGAGTCCGCCTCTAGGCGAGAAACCACCTCCGAATCAAACCGGCTGATGATCTTAGACACGCTTCATGGAGCTCACGATTATTAGCCTATATAAGGGCATTCCTTTCCTCAAAAAATATATGTGTGATTCAACACTAATAGCTCTCTTGCTTTCAAGATTTCTAATACTCACAACTCTTCGCTAATTTAAGTATCGAAATATCCACCCTAAGTAAAACAACCTGGATACTCTAATCTCTTTCTTTATATATCTCAATTAGACGACCTACTCAATTCGACATCCGAATTATCTACCATATAGAAGCACTAGATCGTGCATCATCACCTTCCTTTCATACATGGTCCAATAGTTAGAAGAAGAAGAAAAGAAGAGGAGACTCTTTGTTCTCCTCCAAACAACTAAAGTTAGGTAAATAATATCTTCATATCTCCCATCCATTATGATGATATGTGCCCACATTAGCTTGTTTTAAATCACTATCTGCTTTGACCTTATCTAACAAAAACTGTAAATGTAGAGCAAAACATTAGCCGAAAACTCAGGCATCTCATCTCATTTTCTCATTCCTTTCAATATAGTCAAAAGAAGCAAGAGAAGTTGGTGGAATGAATGTTTCCTGTTCTTAAAGCTGTTCACAGCTGCCATATATGTATATATTATAGTTAAGCTGCTTTTAATTGATTAATTGTCCTCGAAAACGGGACTCCGTATGATCAAACAATACAAATACGTCTGAAATCAGGGTATGAATGTACGGCCATAAAACAAATCTGTTAATTATATTACCTCTCAAGTCTCAAGTTAGCAGATCCAATACGGAGTTGGAAACGCCACATTCAACCATATTCTAATTATTTTAGGTTTAGCATATTTCCACTTGATAGTTTTTGTTGATTGTTAGTTTGGTACCCACTAAATACTATGGGGGGTCCCCCCCACTCTGCATTAAAACTAAACGCATATCATGGTGTATTGGAGCTAAGCCAAGTCAACTATACAATTATTAATGTTAATTCGGCATCAAAACACGGGTATTTAAACCTAACTGAACCGATGTTTTTGCGAACCAAACCGTTGATGGATGCATGGCCCGAACCAAATTAGGCCAAGTTCCAACCATCACAACCCTGCTTTTCAGAATTTCTTAGCTACCCTCAACCAAATTTGGCCAAGTTCCAGGTGGTTGACTGGCGTCAGACTTTACTTACTACCACGAAACCGGGCCCACTATTTTAGGTCCGGATTCGTCTCTTCCTCCGTCCTTCTCGCCGTTGAAGGTTAATGAAACAAACCACCAGTCAAAAAACAAGATCAGTACATCCTGAAAATTATTAAATATGTTAACCTACTATACCACATGTGGGCCACATGGAGCTATCATCACCACCATCAATTTCGATATCCTTTTATTCCTTAGAATCTCACCATCAGCTTTCTGCTATCATCGCAACCGTTGAAACGTGTCCGATCAGAAACCAGAAAAATGGAGACAGGTGAGTCACACGGTCACACATCCTTTTTACGGGTCTCGTTGAATGTACGGTACGGTTTCTTTACATAGAAGAGAGGCATCGCAAATCGCATCTCCACTCCAGTCTTCACCAAAGCACGTAGGTACAGACACAGAAAAGGGATCCTAAGAATAATCCAATCTCTCTTCCACGTTGGAGAGATGACGTGGCTGGTGGGACCAGTCTACTTAACCTGGCTTCTAGCCTCCGCCGTTTATTTGGTATTGATGAAATGATGATGATCCATCTGCATGCTGGCAGAGGCAGCCAAATAATAATAACTGTTGCTGTTGCTGTTGCGAGTGATAACAGTTAGATCTAAATCCAACACGGGTGATCGCGTGGAAGAGACAGGCAAGGATTCGAGACAAAAAAGGCGAGACGAGAGGGTTTGTGTTGTGTGTGTTAGGAAGCACTCACATGGCACACTCTTTCTCTTGGTGTGGGGCCCTCACTCACGCCTCTGTCTCCGTCCATGTTCCTTTTTTTCTGAAGAGTAGAAAAGCAACTCTCCGAGACAAAAGCAGAAATTGGAGCATCCAATAAGAGAGAACCCTACCTTTTTTTATTGCTTTAATGCCCCTCTATTAGGTTCATTTTGACATTCAAGCCCCCCAAGTTTTCCAACCAAAAAAAATCCAACCGACAAACAGGTTTTTGTCTTGGAGTAAATGAGGACAATGCAGTACAGCACAGATGGTGAACATGCAAGAACAAGTGAGTTATATTTGTCGATGCTCGATGGACCATGGCAATGGCATCATCCAATTACATTACATGAATTCTTGATATGAGTAAGACCAATTTGGCTGATCAAGGAATAAAACATAATTTTAAGTTAAATTTCATACCACCCAGCTTGTCTTTGACTGTTCATGGATCCTCCACTTACCAGGGTCATGAAATATGCTCATCCTACTCTCTGTGTGCTTAAATTAGGTTGCCAATGGATTGGAGATCATCATCTGAATCTGAATACAATGCTTGAGTTGCATTTGGTTATTGAAAGATGAATTCATTTATTTACTACCTTCTCATTATTCTTTCTTTGTTCTTTCAATCCCAACCACCCAAGTTGGTTAATCACATTTCCCGGGCAAAATAACTGTTTATTACTTGGCTTTTCTCTTAAAAGCTAATCCCTTTTTTCCAACTAACTGGATTATTTGCTTAAGCAAAAAATAAAAGAAAAAACATGAATTATCTGACCATTTTCGTTTTCTTTTAAGAAAACTCTGTAAAGAGATAAAAGGGTATTTGAGTCAAGTACAGGAAGTATATATTCCTGTTAATGTTCATAAAGTGCATTAATTTTACCGTTAAGTGCCATTTTTTGCTCTTACTGCAGTCAGGCGTCTCCATCTTTTCAGCTCTGAGCGTATATATAATGCTGGAATGATGGGTGAGGACTGAGGAGGGGAGTCCAAGAAGAATGGACCCTGTTGTTGTTGCAGAGTAGCCCAGAAGAATCCTCCTCTATTCTGCTTCCCTTCACCGTTTCTTTTTTCTCCCTCCCTCTGTTCTTCGTATTTCTCTCCCTCCACTTAGTTTGGATTTCTAGGAGACTCTCACTCTCAGTAAGAAAGCGAAATGGAAACCACCTTGTTTTCCAAGTTGTTCGTGTTCTTCTTGGTTCTGTCTGTGAGTTTCCAGTGGATACTATGCACTGTAACTTATGATAGGAAAGCTATTATCATTAATGGTCAGAGGAGAATCCTCATCTCGGGCTCCATACATTACCCACGAAGCACCCCTGAAGTAATTATTTTCCTTTATCTCATTTCTCCAGTTCTTTCTGCAACTTCTTTTGCTGTGTAGATGTATCTGGTTTTGCGGTATTTGTTCCTGATATTTTGTTGTTTGGCTGAATTGCGTTCGCTGTAGATGTGGGAAGATCTTATACAGAAAGCTAAAGAGGGAGGGTTGGATGTTATACAGACCTACGTCTTTTGGAACGTGCACGAACCATCTCCTGGCAATGTACTCTGCTAACTCTTCATTTTAATTCTTCTTTGTCTGTGTTGTCGTTGTTTACTCTACCCTTCTCTCTTAACTGTCTTTAATTTCTCTCACATTGACTACATTTTCTCTGTGTTCTTCTAATTTCTGCTGGGTCTTCAGTACAACTTCGAAGGAAGATACGATCTGGTTCGGTTCATAAAGACGGTACAGAAAGCAGGGCTATACGTTCATCTCCGCATTGGGCCTTATATTTGCGGAGAGTGGAATTTTGGGTACTCACTTTTTCTTTTCCTTTTCCTTTTCCTTTTCCTTTTCCTTTTCCTTTTCCATTTTCTTCTCCAGATCTGTTCGTGTTTTGTCACACCCTTAATTCTTGATTTGAGATAGATCTTTGTTATTTCTTTAGTTGTTATTGTTCTTCATTTACATTGTTGATTTGAGAAGGAACTTAGATCTTCTTCTCTATTTTATTCTAGTCTTTTTTTTTTATTATTATAATACAAGAGGAAAGGTGGGTTTTTGTTGGTTTAAGATGGATCTTTCTTATACTGTTGATGCTTAACGTGACCTGACTTTCGTCTCCCCACCCCTCCTTTGTGTAGAGGATTTCCAGTTTGGCTGAAATATGTTCCAGGCATCAGCTTCAGAACAGATAACGAGCCTTTTAAGGTCTCCGCTTCCGCCACTCCCCTTTACTTTTTTTCTTTTCCATTTTTTTCGCCTCCCCCTTCGGACAATCTTACTTTTTAATAATTAATCCAGATTTTTAATTGTGATTACTTAAAAGAGTTTCAATATTTTTAAATTTCCTAAATTTGTTGTAGTGCAGATGGCAATGCAAGGTTTCACGCAGAAGATTGTAGAAATGATGAAGAGTGAAATGTTGTTTGAGTCCCAGGGTGGCCCTATCATTCTTTCTCAGGTACCAGTTATTGGTCTTTGGCTTTGCTGTTTGATCTGGAAGTGATCAACCACATCTGAAGGTTTGTTTGAGTATTAGTTATTGGGTAGGGTGGTATACAGCAAAGTTGATCAGCTTGGTTCTTCCACAAACTGAAGAAGCTTAAGAAAAATATAGGCTCTCGTGCCAGTAGATGTAACTATTTTACAATAATTTACGATATTCAATGACATTGATTCTGTTCATGCAGATTGAGAACGAGTATGGGACAGAAAGTAAAGCATTTGGAGCTGCTGGTCATGCGTACATGACCTGGGCTGCAAATATGGCTATTGGATTGGGTACTGGGGTCCCATGGGTTATGTGTAAAGAGGGAGATGCCCCGGATCCGGTGGTAAGCATCAAACATGATTTTCCCAGCCAGATCTATCCCAACTTGTATTGTATCTCTCTGTTTGATATTAGTTCTTGTCTGTCAGTTGATATCTTAAGTTCTTACCCTTTATTATTCTTTTCAATTTCTTGATTTGTTCTTGGCGCTTGGTTCTTGGGTTGTCTCAGTCTTACCCTGCCTTGCTGATTCTTGCTGAATTCTGTACTGGCAATAACTACTTTCTATTGTTTTTAATGCCCTTCATTGATATTTGATTTTTCTGTTAAAAAGAAGAGAAGAATCAAACTTTTCTATCCTTGATAGAGTTCATCATCTCAGTTATTTGTCTAAGTTGATTTGAGTATACATTCTAAGTCTGTTTTCATCTAAATCATGATAACAGATAAATGCTTGCAATGGTTTTTACTGCGATGCTTTTCATCCTAACAAACCTTACAAGCCTGCAATGTGGACTGAGGCTTGGAGTGGCTGGTAAATGATTTCTTCCTTTCAAAATTTGTTGCATAAGATATGAAACATTCCCTACTCTCACTAATATTTCCCTTGTTGATCAAAATGAAAGGTTTACAGAGTTTGGTGGCACAGTTCACCAAAGGCCAGTTCAAGATTTGGCATTTGCAGTTGCTCGCTTCATACAAAATGGAGGCTCCTTTGTTAATTACTACATGGTTAGTTTTATTAGTTGTTTGGCTTTTAGTTCCAATCATTTATTATGTGAAAACATAGTTCAATAAAATTGGGGTATGGAACTGCTTGCAAACAGTACCATGGAGGAACCAACTTTGGACGCACTGCTGGAGGCCCTTTCATCACTACCAGCTATGATTATGATGCTCCAATTGATGAATATGGTGAGAAAATTGAACTTATTTTTCGTGATGCAGCATGCTGATGGATTTGGTTATTAGAATTTACAGGACCTTAGGTCTCTGGCTAACCCGCCTTTTCATGGTAATATGGTAGGTTTAATCAGGCAACCAAAATATGGACATTTGAAGGAGCTTCACAGGGCTATTAAGCTGTGTGAGCGATCTTTAGTTTCATCTGATCCCACTATTACCTCATTAGGAAGCTATCAACAGGTCAGTTATCTTAGTCTTTCTGGGATTACTTTTCTTCCTTAGTTGGACAGAGAGGTTTTTATTTTAATTGGTTAGTTCTAGATTGTTTCCTATCCATGTTTAGTACTTAAAACTTCCCTTTGAATTACATGTCTGCACCATATCCTACTGCAACCCTGTTCTGTCCGGATAACAAGTTTTAACATAATAGGCACAAACCATTATCACCAACTTGATTTAATGATTGTTTCTTGTCCAGGCTCATGTGTTCTCTTCTGAGTCGGGAGATTGTGCAGCTTTTATTGCAAACTATGACCCAAACTCTGCTGCAAGAGTGATGTTCAATAACATGCACTACAACCTGCCACCCTGGTCCATCAGCATCCTTCCAGATTGCAGAAATATGGTCTTTAACACTGCAAAAGTAAGTAAAATAGATCATGTGATAAATCTTTTTTTCTTCCAGTTGGTATTCCCAATGGTTTCCTTTGGTTCCTCGGCGGGAAAAGTCAATGCCTAATGGAAGTCACCACAACTTTTCCCTTCCCACTCTTCCAAGGAACCAAATGCAGCATAACTCAAGTACTTAACTAATTCTTAAAGCTGGCTGACCTAATTGAAATTATCATCAAAACCTTATCCAAACTAATTGTTATCCATTCCAAAAACGAATTACATTACAGTGTGGTGGATGTCTATTTTTGTTATGTCAGTATCTTTTTCCAACTCCAAGGACTTACTTGGGACAAACTGGCTGATGTTATAACTGATAACTTGTTATGTCTTGTTGCAGGTTGGAGTTCAGACATCACAGATGCAAATGTTGCCCAGCAACTCTGAGTTGTTCTCCTGGGAGACATATGATGAAGATGTCTCTTCACTGGAAGACAATTCAATGATCACTTCAGTTGGTCTATTGGAGCAGATAAATGTTACCCGGGATACCAGTGACTATCTGTGGTACATAACTAGGTGAGGCTAATGCATCAAGTCACCCTTTGGTACTCAAACTCCCAATTTCCATTGAGAAATCTATGTATTGTTTACTATTTTTAAGGATTATTCAAGTTTTAGTAGTCAGAACAAGGAACATTCTGTGCTGAATGCCTTATCTTAACTAACATGTGTCATGTAAGATGGGTCTGGATCCACCACCCTCTCTAGGAAACCGCCTTTAATCAGATTATTTTGGACAGAAAGTTTGTTTTTCCCTGGAACTTCAGTGGGTTTTTTTTTTTTTTCTGGCCAAATCAGTACAATGAAGACAAATCAGTGAAAATGAATTCTCACCATCATATTGGGGCCATCAGTTGGTGTAAATCTCAGGCTGACAAGAATGAGAGCATAAGTTTGTCCCTGAGAGCAGCCATTTTGTGCAAGAAAATGCTGAAGGTTAGGCCCATATCCAGTGCACCCTTCCTAAGACAGGATAGGTAGGGAAAACATTGGGTGATGGGCATTTATATTGAATGTAATCACTTGAACTGACCCTTCAGATGTTGGGTCCAGATTCTCTCTTTTCCAGACATGTGAAAATTCATAACATTTTAATTGTTACATTATTAGTTGCTCTTGTTTCACACCTAAGTAACTACAAAAACAACCAATGGTTGCTCTCAGGAATGTTTAACCAGTCCCATATTGTGTTTTCTGACCTTCCAAAAGAATAGTTACATGCAATGGTTAAGATCATTTGATTGCAACGTGAACATCATCCTCGTATATTAGAAAAGTCCTTGATGGAGGCCATCAAATTGCTGCTCCTGATTAGCTGATTCCCCTCCTCCGTGTCACATTTATTGGCAGAACAAGTGTTTCCATTTAGACAGTTTTTTTATAACATCCCAAAGAAATGTTCCTGGTATTTCCTTCCTTCCAAGGAAGCAGAAAATAGTTGGTTTTCTGTACCACAGGTTTATAAGTTTTTTAGTTGTATTTTTTTTGCAGTGTTGACATTAGTTCATCAGAATCATTTTTACGTGGAGGACAAAGCCCCACTCTTATTGTGGAGTCAACTGGCCATGCTTTGCATGTCTTTATCAATGGACAACTTTCAGGTACATTTCATGGAGCCACTGATTCATAAAGAAATGTTGCCTGATTATTTAGTAGATCCTTTTTCATTCTGCCCTTCCTTGATTATAGGATCTGCCTCTGGAACAAGGGAAAACAGGAGGTTTATGTTTACAGGAAAGGTCAACCTGCGGGCCGGAATCAATAAAATTGCTCTCCTCAGCATAGCGGTTGGATTGCCGGTTGGTTCTGTAACTAAATTAGTTTTCTGTTGGCAAGGGTACAATGACTCAGTGTTTGACTGTGCTACCAGTATGGATTCTAGTTATCATCAATTTCACAAAAAACTTGATTTCTTTGAGCTGAACAAAATCAAAATCACCAAGGTTGTGCATGGTGGGGTTTCTTAAGTATAAAACAAGGAAAGCCCAGTCTAGGGTATTTGATAGCATGCTTGTTTGGTCGGCCCCGCTGAGAAATTATTTACCACACTAATCTTCTGACTGGATTTTTGCTTCTTAATAACGTCAAAAAAACAAAACCAAAAAGAAAAAAAAAAAAAAAAAACTATTGAAGGAGCCGGACTAAAAGCAGTTTAGAATTTTGGGTTAAAAAATAAAATTATAAAAGATAGTGATGATTAAAAAGAATAAAAACTTTTTTAAGTAAAATGAAGATAAACTATGTTATATGGTGTATTGGAAAGTATAATTAATTATTATATGGTGGGATATACACACTGTATATGCAATAAATATTGCACTTAAATTTTGGCAAAATGTCCAAAGTTTGTGGAAAGTATTGGTCCATTTGACACAAAGAAAATGTCAAAATTTCATGGAATTAGCAGAAAACTGAATTGAGGAAAACAACTTGGTTGAAAAGAAATGAAAAGGGGACTAACTCTCTGAATCCAAGATTCCAACTGGGGCTGAGTTCACTTGGTCAGATCACCAAAACTAGTTTTTAGTAAGGTTCCTTAAGTACTTCTCATTTCTGACCTTACTTCTGTTTGTTTTGTTTGAAGAATGTTGGAACACATTTTGAAGCGTGGAAAACAGGAATTCTGGGTCCAGTTGTGCTACATGGCCTCGACCAGGGAAAAATGGATTTGACCTGGCAGAAATGGTCTTACCAGGTGAATCTTTTATTCTGTACTTATTGGTGGAAAAAAAAAAATCAGTAAATTTTTGCCTTACCGAGTGTTTCTCTACACAGGTTGGCCTGAAGGGAGAGGCCATGAATCTTGTCTCCCCCAATGGGATTTCATCTGTTGATTGGATGCAAGGGTCATTAGTTGTGCAGAAACAGCAGCCATTGACATGGTATAAGGTAAGAAAACAAGGGCCAACACAGCTTCAAGCTATTGAAAACTTAGGCATCATTATTAATCAGTGTTTTAAAAGGCATATATATGCCAGATGTGTTGATACCTCTGAGGCATATGCCTTTTGCCTCACGCAGACCTCATTCCTCTTATCTTAAGAAGGCATAGCCTCCATGTGTTCGGGAGGCTTATGCCTCTTATGTTTTTGAACTATGACCCATGCCTCGAAGTAATGGAATGCCCCACGTTTTAAAACATTGTTATTAATTCATACCCTGATGGTACTTGCAGGCTTATTTTAATGCACCTGAAGGAGATGAGCCATTGGCCTTGGACATGAGTAGCATGGGAAAGGGTCAAGTATGGATCAATGGGCAAAGCATTGGAAGATATTGGACCATCTATGCAAATGGTAATTGCAATGGGTGTAGTTATTCCGGAACATTCAGACCTCCCAAGTGTCAAATTGGTTGTGGTCAACCAACCCAACGATGGTAATGAGTTTTTTAATGGAAAACATTCAGCACTTGCATTGTTTTTCCTATTTTATAAAATGAGAGCCTACCCAAGCTTGGGATAGGAGACTGCTCCCTTCACTAGAATTCATTCTTCAAATTTTGTGTCTTCAGGTATCATGTGCCTAGGTCTTGGTTGAAACCAACACAGAATCTTCTGGTAGTTTTTGAGGAAATTGGTGGTGATGCATCAGGAATTTCTCTTGTAAAAAGATCAGTAAGCAGTGTTTGTGCCGATGTCTCTGAGTGGCATCCAAACATAAAGAATTGGCAAATTGAGAGCTATGGCAGAACTCAAGAGTTCCACAGGCCCAAGGTTCACTTGCGGTGTGCTCCGGGACAGTCCATCTCTGCCATTAAATTTGCAAGCTTTGGTACCCCTTTGGGAACTTGTGGAAGCTTCCAGCAAGGAATTTGCCATGCTCCAACCTCATACTCCGTCTTAGAGGAGGTACTGAAACATCTAGTGGTTATTAGCCATTCAACATTTTGACATGTGTTTGTGTATGCATGCACAAAAAGTAATTTGAAATGCTATATGCATGCATCCTGCTGTATGACAGTTGCTTGTTTTCCAGTGCCTATTCCTATCATATTTTTCTGTTTCCTTGTAGACATGCACGTTTATATGCATATGGTTTGGATTCTTATATTTTTGTTTGGCTCTCCCACAGAGGTGCGTAGGGCAGGAGAGATGTTCTGTAACCATATCTAACAGAAACTTCGGGGCAGACCCATGTCCAAATGTGTTGAAACGATTAACAGTGGAGGCTATTTGTGCACCTGCAACTACTACAACAGCCCGACCCAATTGGAGGGGTTGAAAAGGACAAAGGTAGGAGGGAAGAAAGGACCCTCCATATATAGGACATCATATGGAATGGTTTTCTATCGACTGTATACTAGCAGCAAAGGAAGAAGCAACGAGTGAAGGTAAAGAAATAAAAGAGAAAAGTACAGGAAAAGAGCTTTTTAATTTGATCCGAGGAACATGGATTTGCAGTTATCAATTGTGTAGAGTTGTTAGGGTGTCTCCTTCAGGATTGTTTTATTAATTTATGGGTTAGCATGTTTCTGTATAATAGTGGTTGTAGATTTGTGAGGGCACAGGCCCAAGAATTTAGTAATATGGGATCTGTGATGAATGCCAAACCCGGTCCCCGGACTTTTAACCGGAAGATGGACTGGGAAATGGGTTTCCTTCAACGGCCATGATGAATAATCCGTGTTGATGTGATTGTATTAGTGGGGAAAGTGAAACCCCAATTATGGATTGTTCTGGGAATAGATCCCAGTATGAGTGATGTTTGATGTGAAATTTTCTTATGGAAACAAGTGGGAAATCAAGGATTCCCATTAAATTCAATCTCTCTCTCTCTCTCTGTTCAATAACTAGTCTGTTAAACCACATGTATCTCAACTCTCAGGGGATGTTTTGGAGGTATTCTTTTCTCTTTTTTCTTTTATCGTCTGACACCAATTCGCCTGTCTGTGGGTCAGGACCGTCCGGTGCATTCATGCGGTCTACGTCAAAAGGCTTTATAGTTAAGTGTTAACCACAATTACAATGGTCCCATTTCCCACCTACAGTCTCTCCAGGCAAGTTGAGGTTAAGCATGAGAAAGAATACGCCAAACAGTTCAAAAATATTTCTTAGAACTTAGAAGCTCAGGTGACTGGTCAGTTGGCACCACTCACCACTTGTAACATCCCAGAAGGTACTAATAAAATCTGCCTATGGCAGGGAGCCAGGCATGGGGAGATGGCCGACCCTTTGTTTGCATCTATCTGTTTATAGGGCAAGTTAGGTAACGATGTTGTTGCATATTTGTACCACCCATCTGTTTCCACCTGTTTCCACCAAACATTCTTCACCCATGTTTTCTCCAAATAACATTGACAGATGCCAGAGATTCTCTTGTTATCCGTGGATCATTGTTCAGTGACTTCAGGGTTCAGGTCGCTTGCTTGGCTCAAACAACAGCCTAATTGCCTAAAGACTCCTCTAATCTGCTTTCAATTTGTGTCCAATTAACAAGATGTATTTGTTTTGCTTAGTATAAAACAACTAAGGATCAAACCTCCGCTAATGACCACTAACTCAACTGTCCAACAGAGGACAAACCAGGGCTTTGAATAACTCAAACCTAAAGAACATGTCTTCAGAAACAGACTTTATATCACTATACTTGAAAGGTGCCTTCAAGACCCACGCCGTCTGAAGTCTGAACGATAATTATTGATTGGAGTTTTGGAACCCTTGTGGAGACAACCAACTAGTTGTCCCATCTTCACTGAATGATCAAGGTTATCAAAATTGTATGAGAACTTCAGCTTCGTCGCGAGGATGATGATCAAAGGTTGCAACATCCACATTACGGAATTTTGCCAGGTGCACTTTAAGATGTTGACAAGTATCATTAAGTTCACCAGTTGCTTTATACGACCCATTCTAATTGATCAACAGGATTATCAAAAGCATTCTTTTCACCCAGACTACAGAGGATGCCCAGAACCGGTTTAGTCAGCCATTTCAGCTTGTCAAACTGGGCAGCCAAAATCTTTCTGACTTGTAAAATTTCCAAGAAAATACCGTACATTTCTCCATTTATAACAATGATTAGGGTCAGGAAGGTTCAATATTCACATGATAACTATGGCAACAGACTGCTCCATAAGCATTCTAGATTTGACACTAGAACAATTTGACACTCACGGTTTCTACTTCACAACCTTGAGAGTTGAGAATGAAAAACAATTCATCACTATGCATGTATTCCATTAATTTGATAGTAGCTGCCATCCTTGGAATTGCTGAAGTAGCCATCTAAATTTAAATGCCATAATAATATTATTCATAAGAAATCCCAAACAAGCCTCTGGATTAATAACAAGCTGACACTCAAATAAGGTTCTACTGAGGTAATATAAGCTTCATGGACATGAAAAATATATATTTTTCACACAGGAACCATGTGGGTCGTGATCTTCTGCTGCAGCTCCTCTTTTCTTGCACCCACAATCTTGTCAACTATCTTACCTTCTTTCAGGAATATGAAGGTTGGCATTGCCTCAACTTCCCAGTCAGTGGCAACAGACTGAAAATGGTACATTTCCATAATTAAGAAAAAAATAGTTAAGATAAATTAATGAACTGTTTAGAATACTTAAGTAATTTCATCACTTTAGGCAAGGAGATCATATTTATTTAGGGCTATGGCAAACATTAAATTCATTTACCTTCAATTCATCCACATCCACCTTCAGGAAAATGACATTGGGAAGCTTCTTAGCTAGCTCTGCCAGGATTGGGGTCATTAAACGGCAAGGTCCGCACCATGAAGCTGTAAAATCAACCACAACCTGCAAATTACAACCAAAGGAAATGTTGTTAACAAGGATGTCAAGCTACTGAATTTCCAATGGTAGAGGGTACCAGAATGCTAAAAATCTAATTGGCATGCTGAGTTCCAAAAAGTGGCAAATTGAAGTCTGCATGAGCTGCACTTGATGGCTGTGTCGGGGATGTTCAACCAATAATAACACCCTACATCAGCATCAAGTTATATGCCCCACAAACCACTCCAATCCCTAACTCCTCATTCATGGCTGTCATGGGGAAAAATTATTGGTTAAAAAGCCCCTAACACAGATATCAACTGCAGCTCATATTTTTTTCTCATTTTAGCTGGCAGCTTAGTCAAACTAAATAAGTAATGTACCTAGTGAAAGAAAATGCATAGAACATATTCAAAATCTTTACTTCTAACCTCTACACGATAGTAAAAGGAAAGGAAAAAAATTATATGGGATGTTTCAACATTTAAGTACCAGCACAAACTTGATAGGGCACCAAATTAAAATTCAAGTAATCAATTACAGTGAAAAACTGAACAGGAAACATAATTGAATAACTTAATGAAAAATACAATTTGATCTATCATGTACTCTTTTTTCTTTCATACAAAAGTTGTCTAATATATTTTGTAAGAAAAAAAAAACAAACTTTTATCAGGTTACAGGTTTAAGGGGCTAGAAGGGCTAGGGGTAGACCACAAAAGACGTGGGTAGAAGCAGTAAGAAATTATTTAAGCACTAATAAATTTAACAGTGGATATGGCTTTAAATAAAACGGAACGGCGAAACAGGATTCATGTAGCTGACACCATATAGTTGGGATAAGGCATGGACGACGACGACAATGATGATGATGATGATGACAATGACTTTTATCAGGTTCAGGTACTCAAAATGAGAACACCATGACACATGCTGGTCTTGCTTCACTCTCTCTCTCTCCTATATATATAGATGAGAGGGAGAGAGAGATTCACCACCTTAAGTGAACCACTACTGAATACCCGATAAAAGATTGAAAAAACTGATAAAAATCACCCTTATGCAAGAACAGCCCACCACTTAGCTACGCAAGCTCAAACAAAAATCTTAAACTTTGTATTTAAAGTTGCAAATTAGCAAAAATGGGTTTCTTAGGTTTCCTGGTCCAATTTTTTGTTTATGACCCCATCAAGAAGTAATCCAATTACTCAACAACACGAATAGATGAGTAATAAGGTCAAACATACAGGACCATTGAATCAATAGTGCATACTGACAGCATATTACATGAAATAATCCACTGTAGCTAAAATGTTGAAGCTAAAATAATAAAATACCACAATAAGCCAGCATGTATAGTGGGGTCTGGATGCAAGGAATTAAGGATCAGCTCTCTTTCTTCTCCAATACTTGACAAGCAAGTTGCTGGTCAAGTAGTTGATTATTATCATTAGGGGTATAAATGGATCTAATTCGAATTTGATTAGAAAATTTGATATCTATAATTCGATTCGATAACCAACAGATATTTGAAAATTAATATTTGAATTTGAAATCAATTAAATTGTTGAATATTTAATTTGATTTGAATTCAACCGATTAATTATTTTAGGTAATTAATATTTATTTAATATAAATATTTTATTTATATAAGTTATAAATTAATAAATTATATATTATTTAAATACAACATATTTGATTTGAAAAGAATTTCCTAATTGGATCAAAAAAGAAGACTCCCTAGTCCCTACATGAGCTACACTACTTCTGCCACATGGGGAGATGATATAGCAGATCCAAACCCTCTACCACATAGATGATGCCTTAGATTGGCCACATGTACAACCCTTTATAGTCTACATCAGCCCTATATACAACTTTGTATTGATTGTTTCAAGTATTAGCCATTTGTATACCGGAAAAACATGTAGTTCCCTTTGGGCTCTGAAGTAGATTTCTTTATGTTAGATTCATGGGTCATTTAGGGAAGTTTCCTAAACGACCTGACTATCAGACAGGTTCCCTATTTGGTCTCCCTCCTTTCATACTTTGAAAAATTCCTTCAGAACCTCAATAATTAAGATATAACCAATCAAATTATCTTTGCGAGGTTTAAAAGGCAATGAAGAGCTCTAATGAGTCTAGACAAAACAGGGGATTTGTTCCCTGAGCCCCTGACAGTGAAAGCAAGAACATATTTGGAATTTATAGAAATCAAGCAAACAACTTCATGAGTTGCAATTTAATAATGAGCCACCCAAATGAGGGGGCACTTTTAACCAGCCAATTGGTGTTAGCCTGTTAGGTGCGACTTCTATGCCTATGGGAGTGATTTCCCGCCAAAAACTTCAACCAACAAGCATCCATATGTTTTCATGTAACAAAAAGGTTGCATGCTTGCTAAAAAAACCTCCACAATCAATATTTGTTCATGGGGCCAGCCAATGCAAGGTTGGTTTAGTATTTTCTGATCTGACAACAGAAATTACGCATTCAGTGAACCATACCCTTTACGAGTAGCTGTGGTCCCTGTGGAGGGAAGTTGATTATCATACCCTTTTGTTTGTTATCCGATCAACTTATCATACTTTCCAGATGGTAAAAGAAACAAGAAAACAAATAAAGAGGCAAATCAGTATCCTGACAGCGCATGTTGTATTTCTCTCCCAAACAAAATACATTTGTCAATTTTTTTCATTAAGAAAATAAAAAGAAAAGAAAGAAACAGAAAGAAAGAATAATTCAGAAAACAAAGAAATCCCAATCCATTTTTCAAACTCTCAAGATCATAAACGTCACTGTTAAAAACCAACAATGGACCAATAATGCAGCATGAAAAACCCACCACCAAAATAAAATATAAAAAGGGGGTTAACCGTTCAGTCCACCCCTAGAAACCGTGCAGCATGAAACTCATCATGAGAAACCCCATCAACAGAACCACCCTTCGAGCACAATAACAGAAAGAAAAAAATGAAAACATATAAGACCAAAGCAAAAAAAATGGAGAGACCATTTCAACCAACGTGACCTTAACCTACACAAATACAAGTATCAAGAATGAATCAAAAAGAAAAGGAGTGAATCAAAACCCCAATTAAAATCAAACAAAAAAAAAAGATAAAGTAAATAAAGAGGATAATGATTTAGTAAAGATACCAGTTTCTTAGACTCGTTTCCCTTCTGGAGCTGCTCGTTCCAAGCCTCGACACTGTGACAACCGATCACTTGACCCTCTTCCGCCATTCTCCAAATAAGCCAAAGCAAGCAGAAGCAAAATATCACCAAAACCTCTCAAAAGCCGAACCAGAAACCGTATAGAGCAAATGTCAAACAGTTACCTCCTCCAAAATAAATATCTCATGGCCCTTGGGTTAGAATGTTGGGATATACGGTGGGAAAAGAAAGTATTCCCTATTTAAAAGCGTAAATTACAAAATTGCCACTCCACCGATAAGTTTGGGAGTGCTTATTAAAAGCAATTATGAGCATTTAGTGAAAAAAACACTTATTTTAAACAGGGATAATAGGTATTTTTAAAATGATGTGGCATTAAGAATGTCAATGGATCGAGTTTGGCATGGGTTTGTCTTAAGCCTAACCCGAGCCTCCAATGTCCCAACGCGAACTTGATTCGACCTAATCCCGTACCACTTCAAATGTATTTTTTTAATATGTTTCAAAGACCAAAAATTCATTATTTTTATAGATTTTAAAGTATCACTTTTCCCATTAAAAAAACTAAAGAAAACCAAAGTTACATGTATATATGCATGGTCCACTAGGGTATATATGCATGGTCCACTAGGGCGAGTCAGCTAAAACCCGAACTCAACTCAGATAAAAAATCAAAACCCTAACCCGACCTTAAAACCGAATATACCTAACCCTAACCCGTGAGAAATGCAAACTTTAATAGATTATATGGAGAGAAACATTACAATCAATAATATCGGGACTTTAGAACATGTACACATCATACAATAATTATCAATTTATTTTTGGAAAATTTTATTCATTCAGTATTTTTATATAAATAACAACTCTATTTTTTCGAATAATAAATATGTTTTCATTTTTTAACATATAATTATGTGTAAAACAAAACAAATAAATCGTTTAAGGTAGATAAAATATATTATTTTTATAACTTCCAGTTTTTATTAAAATTTTGAAGAAATTAAATCTTAAATTATTTATTTCAATTTTATAATTATAATAATTACCTTATCCATCGATACAATTTGATGCAGCATACAACGCTATACGCTTTCATCAAATAAATAAATTATTTATTTTAGCTTTATAATTATAATTTTTTAAATTTTATTAAAATGGAAAACCAATCTAAAAGCAATCAATGTACAATTTCATCAAATTAGGCAATAATATGTTTATGTATCAATTGATTCCATCGATACGATCTAATACGAAGGCAAATTGTGTGGATATGCATGACTTATGAGATACATACCCAATCGTGCCATATCCCATATCCATGACCATGGGTATGGATATTGTTCAGGTCATGGTTGACTTGCCCTTGGACGCTATGTGGCTGCTCAGTCATTGCCCGGTCACCTAGGCCATGTTAGTGCCGCCCTACCAGCTCCGCGACATGTACCGATTCCGCAGTCATGACCGTGCTACGCTACTTCCGTAGCCCCTACCTTATCCTTCCAGCCACGTTGACTCCACGTCATGCGGATAAATACAACCAAGAATAGGAGAGGATGGGGACAATTCCATTGGGGATTAGGACTCTATCTCGAAGACCTCGGTGGTTAACCTCATCCCGGCAACCCCGAAAGCCAAATCCGATCGGGACATGGACCTTCGGCTATAAAAAGGTATCTCCTGCTCAAGGTAAGGGATTCCAACTTCTAGCACCCATATGGTTACTTTGCTCAGACTAGCACTCTCATTGCTCGGCCCGACCACTAGACCTGTTCATGGGCCGGTTTTGGCCCGCGGGCTTAACCTCGAGCCAAAAAGTCCGGCCCGCATAAAATTCGAGCCGGGCTCGGGCTTTGCCAAAATAGCCCGGCCCGGCCCGACTTATAGTTAAACTTAAGTAAACCCAGCCCAACCTATAGTTAAACCTAAGTAAAAACCCTATGTGATGTCTATTTGAATAAATGTTTTAATTTGAGGTCATTGATTCACTTGTAGACCCATTGTTCATTTAAATAGGGGAAAAAAACATTTAAATTAAAATAGAAAATGTCAGAAAATTTTGAATTTCTTTTATTAGGTCGGGCTTCGGGCTTTTCATCAGGGCTGGGCTCGGGCCCAAGTTGTAGGCCCGTTGGTCGAGCCGGGCTCGGGCTCGGGCCTAACAATTTTCTGTTAATAAAGAGTCAAAGCCCGGCCCGAGCCCGGCCCATGAACAGGTCTACCGACCACCCACCACTGTCTATTAACTTGAGTGTCGGAGTACCTATTCGAGGATAACTCCTCGGTCCTCTGACATCTTTATTGATCACAGATCTTGGAGCGCGACTTTGTCCTTCCACCTTGCCTCTGCCCTGTTGGCAAGGACTATCTGACTGCAACCTCGGTTCATTCACCACCACGGATTGAGTAGCATCAGATTGGCACTGTGTGTGGGAAATGCACAAAAAGTCTTTCCTAAAATCTCTCTCTCACCGCGCACTCAAGAAAGCGATCAAGATGCCCAGAAATCATTCCGAGTGTTCAACAAGCCGATCCCCATCTCGGGAATCTTGCCACCGCAGCCCCCTGCACCAAGAAACTCAACAGCCGCCAGCCACGATCGACCTTGTACAATTCTAAGCAATGCAAGAAAAGGTCGACAAAATCTTTGAGATGATGTCGACGCTGGGGTCCGCGGCACCGCCCACTCAGACTGTCCTCCTTGTTTCCCCGACATGTATGAAGGATGATCCTTGCCCCGAGGACCCCAAAACGTGTCGGTCAAACAAGAGGGGACCGCGATCTGGTCAAGAAAAACAAGATACGGCAAGAAGGTCCACCTCCTCCGCCCGCTCTCGTGAACCTGACAAACGTAGGACTTATTAGACTACACGGATCCTCGCCAAAGAAAGGCTCGGCAAGCAGACGCCACCCCATGTGGTCTCCATCGTCGAGTCTAGTTCAGTAAAAGATCACCCTGCACGGCTCAAGAAAGAGAAGGCCACAGATGCCACAATCCCAGATGACAAGGACGCAAAAATACGGGAGCTCCGACAACGCTTGACGGAGTTGGAGTGTAGCCAAGCTCAAAGGAGCGCGGTATCGCCTATAGACCAGCCCGTGCAACCGACCATTCAGCCCATCAGATAACCATCCTTCATCCAAGAGATAGTGGATGAGATACCCCCTGCAGGGTGGCGAGCACCTCAGTTCGACAAGTACGATGGGAATATCGATCTTGACGACCATATTGAAGCACTGAAGGCTCAAATGATGCTGCATGGGTCTTTCGAGGGCTTGATGTGCAAAGCTCTCATGGGTTGCATCATAAAAATGTTTTAAAAAATCTCCTATACAAATTGCCATTTCCTAGTCTTCCCCAAATATAATATCAATAAGCATTTTTGCATTATAAAAATCACTAAGAATTTGTTTGTGAGAAATACAACTTTCTAACATAGCATAGGTAGAATTCCATCTATGTTTAACATATAATATAAAATGTTTATATTTTAAACCATAATTTAGACATAAATATTTATTCTTATTTTCTTGCTCCATAACTTTTAATATATAATATAATTTCTAATTTTAGAAATATGAGTAGAAATAATATTTAAAACATCCTGAATACATAAATTTAAGATGTGACATGCACATCTGATATGAAATAATTTACCATTTAAACATGGTTTAAATTGAGATTTTAAAATATTTATTGCTGAATTATTATTACTAGCATTATAAAAACTAATAGAAAATAATTTCTTATTATTTTCATAAGCATGTATTTAAAATACTTGCAGCAATAGTTGGGCCAGTATGTGGCTATTCAAGCCTAGTAAAACTTAAAAGCCAATTTTCATCAATAAAATGAATAGTAACACAAATATGATTTGTGTTAAACTTAGAAGTCCAAATATTAGAAGTAATTGCAACTTTAGAATTAAGATTTGATAACATATAAATTAAATTTTGTTTTTATGAATAAAAATTTTTTTAGGCATCTGATCTAATAGTATTCCTAGAATTTTTTTTAAATTGTGGATTTACAAAATTACGTAACCATTTTTCAACTTTAGTATCTTCAGCTAACAAAAATGGTTGTTCAACATGTACTATGTACTTTGCTAATTCTTGCCCTATTATTTCTTGAGAATATTTAAAACTACCAACCCCCCCCCTCCCCGCTCAATTTGTGTTTGTATTGTTTCTCTCCCTTCTTCTTCTTTCTCATGAGTGAGCAAATACCTACCCAAATGGCCAGTACCACCCTTGATATAATAGCTAAAGTTTTTCCTACATTTTTGGCAAATAGTTCTTTTTCCCTTCCCCTAAACCTCCTATATTTTAAATATTTTCCAAACCGGGCTAATCAACTTAGTGGCCTTTTTTTCTTTCCCCTAGTATCAGTATTAGGGTTGAAAGTTCCATTAATATCAATAGCATCCACATCGGTGCTAATTGCACTTATTTGGATTGTCAGTTCAGAATCCCAACTTGATTTCAACGGTTGAAGCCTTTAAACTTCAAGAGTCCAAGCCTCCCAAATTGCTAACTTGAGAGTTGAGATACTTGAGCTGTTGAGCAAGCCTACTTTTTGTTGAAACTTCAATAAAGTTGAGAATTGGAGAATCAAAGAATGTATAAGAGATTGAGAGATTGAGAGATTGAGACTTGAGAGATTATGAGAACTAGATAAGAGATTAAGAGAATTGTTGAATTGGTGTGATAAGAATGGTGAAAGATAAGGCTACTTATAGGAATTAAAAATACTTCAATTGCCCAAAAAACCCTAAAAACTAGTCGTTTTTTAGTTGTTGGAAGCGGTATTTTGGTCATTGTAAAGTTATTTATCACTTTACCCAAAATGCCCCAAAACTAGATAGCTATTAGGGGGTATTTCTATAAAAAAAACCCATAAAAGCTGAAACTAGCAGTTGGGGCGGGGGGACCGAGCGCAATCCACTACAAGCCCATGGGCCATGCCATGTCGACCTGTGACGGGTCGTCCTATGTGCACATAGTCGTGCCAACTCGTGATGTGTTGTCCACGTGTTGTATCACAAGCGGCACGACCCGATTTACACCTCTACCTCCTCTTCTAGAGGTATGCCAAGTGTAGACAAAGATTAATGAACACAATAGTTGTTTAGTAGGTTGTGGAACCAATTATAACATCCACACCAGTCTTGGTTGGCAAACTGTTAATTATGGTGCGACACATGTGCTAAACAATAAAAAAAAATCACCCATAGATCTAAAATCTGCTATGTTTTTGTGTTTTTTTTTTTCCTGATAAAAATCTCACTTAACCCAAAGAAACATTCAACAGTTCAATGATTCAACCAAACAATAAATTGAGTGATTTTATGCTAAGACTGCATTTGTTTGAGGTGTAAATTCAAATTTTACACGATGAGAAAATATGAATCAGTTTTGTGATTGATGGAAATTGGGACCAGTTGATTTTGAAAATTTACACCAACCATGTTTGATTGTCAAGGTGTAAATTAAAAAGCTATTTGATTAAAAGTGAACAAACGCACCAAAGACATAAGTTGGGTCTCGACGAAAAATGCACCAGAGACAATGAGACCCAACACACCAGAGACAAAAGTTTTTCGCATAAAAACTGGGTCTCGACGGAGCAACAGCCGCTGCTGAAAACAACTACTTCATGTAAGTGTTCGCTTGTAAGAGACAAGAAGTTGGGTCTCGACGGAAAACACACCAGAGACAAGTTTTTCGCATAAAAACTGGATCTCGACAGAGCAACAGCCACTGCTGAAAACGATTACTTCAGGGAAGTGTTCGCTTGTAAGAGACGAGAGTTGGGTCTCACTGCTCAAGGAGATTCTTGAACCAAACAACTGGGTCTCACCACTCAAGGAGATTCCCGAACCCCGAGTTAGGTCTCACCGCTCACTGATAATGTCGAATCCTAAAAGGAGAACAGGGGAGAGACCGTTGGACAGAGGAGACAATTGATAAGATATATAAACACCTCTACCAAATGCTTACAAAATCAAACCGAGATATAAAATTTACCCCAATTCTCATTTACACTTTAAACAAATGCAGCCCAAAGGCCTACTTGACATTAAACTAGCACCAATTCTCCGAAAAACACCATCTACATTGAGAAACTTCATTCTCTCCGCCTTGAAGATAGAATCTGCTGCTTACTCATGTGAACACATTATATAACAAGTGAACATGCCAATATTCCATACATTATATAGAACACTAGCTAGTTACATAGCCCGTAGGTACACAGCTGAGTGAGCCAGATGATCCGAGTGCTCCCCGTATCCCACCTGTTTGCGAAAGCAACAGTTGTATTTTATCCACAAGCCAAGGGGAATACTTGAGATTCTTTGGGGCCCAAGCCCAACCATCTTGCCATGTGAAAGGTTACTGGATGGTTCACTAAACGATCTGACTACCAAAGGCTTGACCGATCAACTCCGCGAGACTGTCCCCAGTTATGGGGACAGGCATCGAACAATCAAGAACTCTCCTTTCGTTTTCTTGTGCCAGGAGAGCTGTATTTGTATTTTCACTGCCGAATACAAACTGGTGGGTCAAAAGTTGTGTGTAATAAACAGGTTGGTGGGCAGCACGTTGAACATTATTTATATTATGAGAATAGAGATGAGAACAAATCCAACCTTATACAGAAAAGGGGTAAGCTATATATAAGTGCACGTTTGGGAGGGTTGTTAATAAACTAACAACGGTATTAACCCTATTATGAGTGCCTTCACCATTTTACTCCTTTAATCAGGCTAGAATCTCTTTTATCCTGAGATTACCTCCATGAGAAAAAGCATGTAGGTTTATTTCCCCATTAAATAGTGCAGAATCACAAATAACAATCATAGCCCCTCTTTTGTTAATGTTGTTTAAGCCCACCAAATCCTTTTTTTTAAGCCCACCGAAACAGAAGAGTGATTTGTCAATTTTAACATGCTGCATCATTCAATCAATCTAGACTATCAAATCTATGTGCGACCTCTTTTAAGTTTTAAGGCCACCACAACTTTGAAAATTGAAACCCATTTGAAATGGCCCATTGATATTGAAGGGCTTGGTGTAGCGATCATGAACACAGCTAGCCCAACAGAACAGGTCCCACGTAATTACTTTAACCGTTCCATTTAGCACTTACATTTGTACCACCTATCAAAACAAAATACATACTGGACCCAAAAAGTAAATAAAACCATGGGCTCCTCACATGTGAGAGAGACTCTTATTATAATCTATACTATCATTAAAAACTAGAAACTACCCACCAAACCAAAGTCACTTCATATCGTATCACCTTATTTGCACTAAAAAAAAAAAGATCAGACAAAAGTTACCACGGGAGAAAGCAGAGAGAGTCAGAGACAGAGAGAGAGAGCAAGTGACCTAATTAAGGGCAGCCGCAGGCGGTGTTGGTAGTAGTGGAGGCTGTGGATGGTTTTTGAATGACGAAGGCCATGCACTGAGCCTGTCGCTTGTTGTCAAAGGCCAAGCAACGGATATAGGCGTTGGGATACATCTTCTTGCACTCATGGATCTCCTCCAGCACCTGAGATGAGTTGCTGCACCCAAACATGGGTAGCTTCCACAGTGTCCAATATCTACCATCATAGTACCCAGGCATCCTGCTATTACTCCTATGCACATGACCCACCTTCAACAAATAGAAATAGAAAAATAAAGAAAACACAACATTAAAAAAATTAAATGAAGAACATTAACTGAAGAACTTGAGAGTTCTGAGAATTTAATTTCATCACCAATTGATGCAATCAAAGTTGAAAGTCTCTCTTTTTATTTAGTACATCATTCATGGGCAATATGAAGACAGGTTCTTTAACAAAAGAAAATAGATTTGTATTTCTTCCTTACCTCGTCGAATTCGATACAGGGGATCCATCCCTTTCGAATGATATACTCGATCTCCTTTGCGATCGACTCATCTGAGAGAGGTGGGAGATACGAGAGCGCCTCGAACTTCTTGTTGTTGATTGGATTCCATGTCTGTTCATCATGAACCCAAGACAGATGAAGAGGATAGTGAGAAGTATTGTAACAACTAACAAGTGGATGGATATATGCTTTCTCCAAGATGATCAGAACATGATCGATATTACCTTCATACAGTGAGTCCTGGAGCCATTGGAGACAGTTTTCAACCTCCACCCGATCGAATCCTTCGCCGGGAACAGCTTCGGGGAACTGGGTTTCAGGCCTGTGTAGCTGGATCTGACCAACGGAGTGGAAAGGGCAATGGCAGACATTTTTTATCCCGCTTCGGTGCTAAAGGTTCTGTGACTTAAAAAAAAATAAGTGATCAGACATCAGAACAAGGACATAGAAAATACTAGTAGTTCTGTGTGAGAGCGGTGACCGTAGTTTATTTTTGGGGGGTAGTGGGAGTGCGGAACTGGCTGGGGAAAACGACAAAAGGAGAATGCCTGGGCGATCGTCAGGTGGAGGGTTGCGATTGTTTATAACTTTGGAGGTTACCCAGACGGTGGAAACGAGGCGTTAAGGAGCGTCTTCTTCTGGACTTGTGCACGTGGCAAACGAACCTGAGGGTTAAATCTAATATTTAACACGTTGCCAGTTGTATTTGCCACTTTCCAAGTGAATCACCCGTTCAGGAGCATTGAGGATGGCAATTTTTCATAGGTAGGGTTGGCAATTCTGACCCCAATCCGATGTTGTACAATCTGGGCACTCCTATCTGGCTGTGACTTGGCTTCTAGTTCGGACGGGTGGCACCTGAGGGGAAGAAGAAGGTGAAGGATTCCCAGGAAGCTCTCCTGGTGGGAATACTTCGATGGCTAAGTTAGAACTGGAGAAATTTCAAAGGAAGAACGGAGAGTAAGAGTGTTGAAAGTGCTTAAGCTTCAATACCTTTGCCTTGTGAGGGTTGGGGTCCTTTTATACCGGAGCTCGGTCACATCAGGTGTAACCGTCCCTGCCCTAGCCGTTACTGACTGGGCAGAGGTGGCAGGTGCAGGCTGCCACCACAGGCTGCTACTGCAGGGCACGGACGTCAGGCAGGCCATGCCTTTCAGAGACGGCAGGCAGAACGCCGCCTGGCAAGGGATCCGAGCACTGCCACCGGATTCGGCAGGTACAGATGTCAGGCAGATCTCCTTGCAGTCTGCCAAGCTACCGTGCACCGAACCACTTGGGGCAGGTTTGCCATGCACCGAGGCGCCGAGGTACACCGAGGTGCCCGTACTGGAGGTGAGCCTTAAGCAAGTACGAGCAAGAGTCTTGATGGTGCTATCCCGAGGTGTTTCTCCCTCAGGACACTTAGCCAAAAGTTGGGGTGCTTCCTTCTTGGGAAGGGAGAGCTCGGAGTCCCTTAGGAGGAACTCAGGTTCCACGAGGAGCTTGGGTCCCTTTTCACGGGGGAGCTCGGGGGCTCCATCCTTAGGTTTGGGGCAAGTGGGGCCCGGCTTCTCGACGAGCTGTCACACCCGGCGAGTTGTTTGACCGGGCCTCGGTGAGCTTGCTGTGCCGAGTAGTGGCCAGGCTGTCATGCTGAGTTGTCACTTATGCCAGGTCATGTCCACGTGTCCCCATGCTAGGGGTGTTGACCTAGCGCGAGGAGTCCACATTCTGTCGGGTGGATTTGGCTCAGAGTCCAAACTTTCTTGTCTGCCAGCTCATAGGTTGGACCAGTCTTCTGCTCGGTTTTGCCAGGCGCAGCTCGGGTCGCGTACGGTCTACGCGCGGATGTCACGCGACTTATAGACTCCGCGGGCGTCAAAAAATGCGCTAAACTGATTTTGCCTCGAAGGTCGCGCAGCCGGTTTTTATGAGAGCTGTCAGATTGCTTTGATCTCAACCGTTGATGCCCACGGATAGTGGCTATGAATAGTGGGGGTCATGGTGATTTTCCTTCGCCACAAACATTCAGCTGTAGTCTTGAGCTCGCGTCCAAAGTCTTCTGCTTGGGTTAGTTCCTTTCCAGTCCAGTCTTATTTTTCTTTGGTGAGTCACCCTAGCTTCTTCCTTAGTTTCAATTATGTCTTCTTTTGATAGCCTTTTAGATGAGCCCAAGGTGCCCGAGGTGGGCACCTCGGCTCAGGGTAACCCTACCGAAGTCCAGTCTCTCGAGGCGCGGGAGGCCTCGGGTCACCAAGCATCCACCTCTCATCGAGTTCGGATGCCATATAGGTTCGGGCCCTCCACCATGACCTTGGAGAAGCTCCACCACCAACTCATTCGGCAATATAACATGCCAAGGGAGTATACCTATAGTTTACTTGCGGGGAACTTCCCATGGGAGCACGGCCCTAATGAGGTCGTGATCTTCCGAGAGCAGCTCATAGCCGAGCTGCGCCGTCCCTTCCACCCACTCTTAGTGGAGGTCCTGAAGCACTTCAACGTTACAATAGACCAGCTTCACCCGAACTCGGTCCATAACGTGGTCGGGACCATCTCTCTTTGTTATGAGTATGTCATGCCCCTTAACCTGAACATACTCTGCTCCATCCTCACCATCAAGAAGAGCGCTTCGTGTGTTCTCCCCAAGCACAGGAGGGCCTACTAGTCCCCCCACCCGGGCTTTAAGCTAATGCCCAAGCTTCCTAGTAAGGTCCCGGCCTGGAAGCAGCCCGCGGGGTGGCCCTTCCCTACTCACTGGAGGGCGGCTATCCAAGACCCTGGCGTCATACTTGACAGGAACACCAGGGAGGCATTCCAGTCGTGGGCTGAGGTCGGTTGCAATTTCAGAGATTATATCAAAGAGGGTATGCTCTTCCAGGCTGGCTTGAGCCCGGGTAGGTAGTTAGTACCTTAGTTGTTTGGTCTGCTCTCCTTTTCCTTCTTTTACTCAAATACTAATGCCGAACTCTTTTGCAGGTCCTATGGAGGCAGACAAACTCAAGGGAGACCGTTTCTTTAAGCATATGAAGGGGAGGAAGAAGCGGGCTGCCAAGAGAGCTCGTATTGAATCACCGCCTGCCCCCACTCCCGAGCCCCAGCTTCCACCGGCTCCAGTCTCTGAGCCCGAGCTCCCAGGGGCTCCTCCGATCATCGACTTGGAGGAGTCTCTACCGCCTAGGGAGCCTGAGGCCTCGGCTGAGGCCGTTGTGAGGTCGATAGCCGAGGCCAAGGTTGCCACCGGAGCTGCTAACGTTGCAGCTGGAGTGTCCACCGAGCCCATTCACACAGCCGAGATGACTGTCTCTAGTTCGGGGAGCTCGGATGGGGGCCGAAGCATCCTGCTCCCACAGTGCGGTCTTCAAAAGAGCAAGGGGGCCACTTACTCCGAGGAGATTTCGGTTTGGGCCGATATGCTCAACCCTGCTCAGCTTGGAGCCCGGGCTACCACCCACACTATGGTGGTAAGTTTCCTTCCCTTTTCTTTTCCTTTTGTATTTGTGCTTCTTCAGTACTAACTATCTTCTTTGTCAGGCAAACTCTGCCATGCACGCCCTTACCCTTCAGTCCGAGAGGAACCTGAAGCGGGCTTTGACTGCCGAGGAGTCTTCCCGCTCTGCCCATACCGAACTGATGATAGCTCGTGAGCAGATCCATCGGTTGGAGAGCGGTGCCATGGCCCAGAGGGGCGTCAACACAGCGCTTACGACGAAGAAGGACGAGCTGGCCCATGAGAATAACGAGCTGAGGGGCGAGATGGAGGCCTTTAAAGCAGAGTTGACACGGGAGAAGGTTGTGCTAAAAGGCGAGCTGGATGCCCTTAGAGCAGAGGTGGAAGGGCTTAATGAAAATAAGAAGGTTCTTCTACACAAGGTGGAGTACCTCAAGGCGGACATCGCAGAGAAGACTGAGATCTTCACTCAGGCGATAGAGGAGATGAAGGCCAAAGTCGTCGCTGACTATATCCAATCTGATAAGTTTGATGCCGTTCTGGGGGAGGCCTACCGCAAGGGGTTCAAGCTTAGCAGGTGGCTGATAAGGCATTCGTACCCCGAGCTTGACACAAGCGCCATCACCACCTCGCGAATCACGGACGAGATAGCTCGTCAAGCCGCAGAGGACCCAGACTCAGAGGAGGAGGGTGGTGACGAAAAAGATATTCCTGACCAGCCTGAAGCTCTTGAGGAGGTCTCACACGGGGGTGGAGGGCCCCCGAAGTAATTACCTTTGTACTCCGAGCCAGCGAGCTCAGTCCTTGTACTTGGTTGTTTTTCTTTTCTGTTGAACTCGTTGTACAAACTTTATCTATTAATGAAATTGGCCCTTTTCCAAGTGATCTTTCCAAGTACTGCTTTATCCGAGCTTATCATGGTTGTGTGTGGAGTGGTTTGACATAGTAGGGCATAGTAGGGCGCATGCCCGAATTGCCTTATGGCGTATACTAAGGTGATTTGCATATTAAGGCATAGTAAGGCATATGCCCGAACTGCCTTGTGACGTACACAAGTGATTAACATAGTAAGGCATAGTAAGGCGTATGGCTGAAATGCCTTGTGACGTACATCGAGGTGGGCTTAGCGCCATAGGGTCTACTGGTCTGCCCACGCCCTCGGTGCAGTGTGCTATGGTGTTGAGCTCCTTGGTCAGCTCGGCATTTCAACCCTTTAAATTCATTCGCATCATAGTGGCTACTTGAGCCCGAACTGCCTGAACTGCCTTTTGGCCCTTGAGCCCTGAGAGTGACTCACAGTTTACTCCGTTATTCATAGGTAATGCTGTCTTAGGTTGACGATATTCTACGCCCGAGGTACTTGTTCCCTTTTAGGATTTCGAGCTCGTATGTTCCTTCCCTGAGTACTCGCCTTACTCGGTATGGTCCCTCCCAATTCGGACCGAGCTTGCCAACGCTGGGCTCAGGCACCATAACCTTACGGAGAACTAGGTCACCAACGCGGAGAGTCCGCCTTTTGACCCTGGCGTTATAATACCAAGCTACCCTTTGTTGGTAGGCCACAGTCCTGATGTAAGCGAGGTCCCGTACTTCGTCAAGCAGGTCGAGGTTGGTACGTAGATCGTCTTCATTTGCTCTGTCCTCGTAAGCTTCTAATCACAACGAAGGGACTTCAATCTCGGCTGGAATGACTGCTTCGGTGTCGTATGTAAGGTTAAAGGGGGTTTCTCCTGTGGTAGTCTTTTTCGTGGTATGGTAAGCCCATAGTACACTGGGCAGCTCGTCCGTCCACAGTCCCTTAGCTCGGTCCATGTGCGCTTTTAGTCCTCGAAGGATAGCCCTGTTCGTAAGGCCATTTGCCTGAGGGTGCGCCACCGAGGTGAAGTTCTGTTGAATTCCCATGTCTCGGCACCAGTTTTGGAACTTGATGTCTTCGAACTGCTTACCATTGTCGGAGATCAGTACCCGAGGTAATCCGAAGCAACACACTATGTTCTTCCAAAAGAAGTTCTGCACATTCCGAGCCGTAATTGTTGTGAGAGGTTCAGCTTCGACCCACTTTGTGAAATAGTCCACTGCCACTACTAGGAACCTCCTCTATCCTGTTGCTGTTGGGAATGGCCCGAGTAGGTCAAGCTCAGTTGACCTTGTCGCATTTTTTGACACTTGTCGCATGTCGGTGGTGGATGTTGGCGTGCTTCTGACACTTGTCGCATTTTTTGACAAGCTCGGTTGCATCTGCTTTCATCGTTGGCCAGTAATACCCCTATCGTAGTGCTTTCTGAGCAAGGGTCTTGCCCCCCAAGTGGCCGCCGCATAGGCCTCCATGAGTATCGCGGAGGATGATCTCGGTTTCCGAAGGTCGCAGGTAGCGCAGGTAGGGGAGCGTGTAGGATCTTTGATACAGCCGTCCGTCTATCATGACGTATTTGGCTGTCTGACGCTTGGTCCGCTTGGTCCGCACAGAACGATCCCAGCTCCGCTGCCCTTCCGGTTTGACGAGCCATCTACGTGAAGGATTCAGGGTTCTTCATCCCAGTTCGGGCTTAGCCTAACTAGGAGAGATACCGCGCTGGTTGCTACTTCACGGGGCTCGAGTTTAACCGGCCCGGGAACCCCGGGCTCGCCCGCACAAGGGGCCTCATGTTCCACTGGCCTAGGGACCTCAGAACTGAAGGTACACTCCGCGTCAAAATCTTCTAAGGCTTGGGCCTTGATAGCAGTTCGTGGTTTATACTGAAGTTTGTACTCGTTGAGCTCGATGGCCCACCTCGTTAACCTTCCCGAGACCTTGGGCTTGAGCAAGACTTGCCTCAGAGGTTTGTTGGTAAGGACAACGATGGTGTGAGCTTGGAAGTACGGGCAGAGCTTTCAGGCTGCTATGACTAGTGCATAAGCTAACTTCTCTATCTCGGGATACCTCGTTTCTGCTCCCTGCAACAATTTACTAACATAATAGACGGGCTGTTGGACCCGATCTACTTCTCTTATTAGTACCGAGCTGACCACCTTGTCACTCCCTGAGAGGTACAGCTCTAAAACATCACCCTCTTCGGGTCAGGTTAAGACTGGGATGCTGGTCAGGTGCCTTTTGAGCTCGTCAAACGCGAGTTGGCATTCTTCAGTCCATTCAAAGCCTTTGTTTTTTATGGCCTTAAAGAAGGGCAGGCAGCGGTCTGCTAACTTGGACACGAAGCGGCTCAGGGCGGCTAGCCGGCCGTTCAACTTCTGAACCTCCTTTAACTTTCGGGGTGGTCTCATTTCTAGTATGGCTTTGATTTTGTCTGGGTTGGCCTCAATGCCTTGTCGGTTAACGATGTACCCTAGCAATTTACCCGAGGTGACACCGAAGGCACACTTATTCGGATTTAACTTCATATTAAATCTATGCAAGATTTCAAAGACTGAGTGTAAATCTTGTATTAATTCATGTGAAAATCGGGTTTTCACGACCATGTCGTCTACAAAACACTCTACTTTTTTGCCAACAAGTGGCTTAAATAGCTTATTTACAAGTCTTTGGAAAGTAGCCACAGTGTTCTTCAGCCCGAAGGGCATGACCTTGTAGTAGTACAAGCCGAACTCGGTTATGAAGTTAGTTTTCTCCTCGTCAGCTGGGTCCATTTTGATTTGGTTATAGCCCGAATAGGTGTCCAAGAAGCTCAGCATCGCGTCCACTAGACGGTCGATCCTGGGAAGGGGGAAGCAATCCTTTGGGCAAGCTCGGTTCAGTTCGGTGTAGTCAACGCACATGCGCCACTTACCGTTAGCCTTTTTCACCAGAACGGGGTTGGCCACCCAGCTCGGGTAATGGACTTTCCTGATAAAATTGGCTGCAAGGAGTTTCCCGACCTCCTTGTTGACTGCTCTCCATCGCTCCGGGGCTAGTTGCGTTTCTTTTGTGTAACGGGCCTAACAGTTGAGACCGTAGGGGATCCTCAATGAAAGCATCAATCTGAAGTACCCGAGCTGGGTCTTCTGTTGAAGTCAGGATGGGGATGGTCTCCTCGGTAGGTGTAGCTTGCTCCGCGAACTACTCTACAGGTCGTCCTAGCTCGAGGTCATCAGCTACCATGGCCTTTCCTTTTAGGGCGGCTACGTAGCACTTGTAGGACTCGAGTTGATCGCCTCGTGCCACTCCGACTCCAAAGTCTGTAGGGAACTTCATCACCAGGTGGTAGGTGGAGACTACCGCTCACAGGACATGGGTGATGGGCCGACCAACTATCGTGTTGTACGGAGAGGGGTCGCGACCACCAGGAACTCGTGACTGAGCCTTACCACATTGGGCCAGGTACCGATCTCCACCGGTACAGTGACCTTCCCCGAAGGCCTGACTTCTTCGCCGCTGAATCCCACCAGTGGAGTGCTTGCGGGCTTCAGGTCACTTTCTGGGAGCTGAAGCTGATCGAAGGCTGCCTTGAAGAGGATATCCGCCGAGCTGCCCGAGTTTACTAGGACGCGCCTGACCTCGAAGTCGTTGATTTTGATCTTGACGACGAGCGCGTCATCGTGGGGGTAACGGACCCCTTGCGCATCGTCTTCAATGAAGAAGATCGGTTCCTCCACCCTTGGCCGCTTTGGGGGGTTTAATTCTTCTCTGGCGGCTTCGCGGGCTGATGACCGAGCTGCTGCCAAAGTGCAGCCCGCGATAATTGATCCTCTGACAATTACATGAATGGTCCCCTAGACTGGTCTCTCGTCTGGAGGCTGCTTCCATTGCTGCTCTGCCTGTCTACTGGACTCGGGGGCTTCTTTATTTTGTTCCCCATGCCGACTTGCTTTATTATTATTATTGCTATGCTGTACAAAATTTCTCAAATATCCGCGACGAATGAGTTTTTCTATCTCATCGCGGAGATTCTTACAATTTTCGGTGCTATGACCGTGATCTCTATGGAAACTACAATACAAGTTTTTGTTCCTAACATTAGGATCGGCCTTGAGCCGAGGTGGCCATTTTACATACGGGGCGTCCTTGATTGCCATGAGGATCTCGGCCCGTTTTGTGTTGAGGGGCGTAAACACCCTTTTTGCTGCTAGAGCTCAGAAAGGCTGGACTGGTTTTGCTCCTCGAGCTTGGTCCTTCTTCCTGTAGTCACTTGGAGTCGGGGGTTCCGGTTCCCTTTTTCTTTTTTTGAGGACATGCTCGCCCTTCTGGTTGATCTCCTCCTTTGTTCCTATGAACCGATCTGTGAGCTTGAGGAACTCAGTCACGGTCTTGGGTTGGTTGACAACCACGTGCCATTTAAACTCTTTGTGGGTGATGCCCCGTTTGGCCGCAGTGAGCCGAACTGTAGGGTCCAGGTCGAGTATCTGTAGGCAAGCGTCATTGAACCGCTTGATGTAGTTTCGGATAGACTCCCCATCCCTCTGGACTATGCTGAAGAGGCTTTACTAAGTCTTCGGGCACCTCTTATTGGTGACGAAGTGGGAGGTGAAGACCTGCACGAACTGCGCCCAGCTCCCTATTGACCCCGGTGTGATGTTTCGGTACCAAGTGCGGGCTACTCCCTTGAATGTAGTGGAGAAGGCCACGCACATGCAAGATTCACTTGCCCTGGCCAGATGCATCTGGGACTGGAAGGCGTCGACGTGGTCATTGGGGTCGAAGGACCCGTCATACTTGTCCAACGGGGGGAGCTTGAAGTCCCTAGGCATGGGGACAGTGAGGAGCTCCGAAGACAGAGGAGAGGGGACTGAGAGAAGTGGTGCAGCTCTTACCTCTCCCGAACTTATTTCTATTTTGCCCTTGAGCTCGAGCAGATTGTGGGTGGTGGCAATTCAGCGAGCCCAGCGGCGTCTCCACTGCTTCTTGGCCGGCTCAGCGTTGGTGTTGCTGGCCTCAGTATTGCTAAGCCCGATGGGCCTAGGGGAAGGCATGGATGACTGTCGGTAGCTGTGGACAGAAGGACCTTGTTCCAGGTCGTCGGCTAGCACTTCGAACCTGTTCTCCGCAAGCAGAGGCTCGAACTGCGGATGCTGAGGTGACGCCGGCCTAACCGGCTGGGAAGCCCCCGACCTGACTACGGGCCGCGAGGCGGGGGTAGGGAGTCTTCCCTTCCTTCCATGAGATGATGCTGAAGTCTCTCCCCGACGGAAAGGGAGTTCACTGCGGCAATGAGGCTTAGTTGGCTATACAGCCGGATGCTGGGGAGGGAGTGGTGGGAATTGTTGTTGGTACTGATACTGGGACACTTGATGCAGCACTTGCTGCTGGTGGAACTGAAGTTGTTGAAATTGTTGCATCTGGGCCTGCATGGCCCGCATGCACTGCGCCAGGTCTTCAAGTTGACATTGGCTGAACACCAGAGGGAGGATGGTGGGTTCAGCAAAGGTCGTCCCGACTGCAAGGGGCAGCGGAACAGTCACGGGTGCCACCATCGTAGGCGCGTTCAAGCTAGGAACCCTGTCCACAGAGAGGGGGACGGTGAACTGCTCGAGGCAGACGGTGGGTAGTTGGAGTTGCTCCTCTGGGGTGTTCCGGCGTCCGGAGTTGCTGGAAGAAGCCATGGGTGTCGGTGATGCCGATGAGTTAAAGAGAGGGAAGTTTCATAGAAGTTAGAGGGAGGCTTTTTGAAGCGTTTCCCACAGACGGCGCCAAATGATGTTGCACAATCTGGGCACTCCTAGCTGGCTGTGACTTGGCTTCTAGCTCGGACGGGCAGCACCTAAGGGGAAGAAGAAGGCGAAGGATTCCCGGGGAGCTCTCCCGGTGGGAACACTCCGATGGCTAAGTTAGAACTGGAGAAATTTCAAAGGAAGAACAGAGAGTAAGAGTGCTGAAAGTGCTTAAGCTTCAATACCTTTGCCTTGTGAGGGTCAGGGTCCTTTTATACCGGAGCTCGATCACGTCAGGCAGGCCATGCCTTTCAGAGACGACAGGCAGAACGCCGCCTGGCAAGGGATCCGAGCACTGTCACCGGATTCGACAGGTACGGATGTGAGGCAAATCTCCCTTTAGTCTGCCAAGCTATCGTGCACCGAACCACCTGGGGCAGGTTTTCCTTGCACCGAGGCGCTGAGGTACACCGAGGTGCCCGTACTGGAGGCGAGCCTTAAGCAAGTACGAGCAGGAGTCTTGATGGTGTTGTCCCAAGGTGTTTATCCCTCAGGACACTTAGCCAAAAGTTGGGGTGCTTCCTTCTTAGAAAGGAAGAGCTCGAAGTCCCTTAGGAGGAACTCGGGTCCCTTTGCACGGGGGAGCTCGGGGGCTCCATCCTCAGGTTTGGGGCGAGTGGGGCCCGACCTCTCGACGAGCTGTGACACCCGGCGAGTCGTTTGACCGGGCCTCGGCGAGGTTGCTGCGCCGAGTAGTGGCCAGGCTGTCACGTTGAGTTGTCACTTATGCCAGATCATGTCCACGTGTCCCCATACTATGAGGTCAGGCCAAATCACCCTACATCACATCTGACTCATCCAATATAATCCATTCATTCTAATGATGGATCAACATTGGTCGAGTGACTCATTAGGGTCGAAGGAAAAGGGTTAAGGTTAATGGATGACAAGAAAAGGGTCAAGGTAGGTTGGCTCGAAGTTACCCATTAACCCTCGACATAAAGATTAAACTTTGATGCTTCGACAATTTTCTTCTCTACTTCTTATTAAGGTTTTCTTCTTTCTTCTTCTCACTTAGGACTTTGCAAAACCACCAATCATCACTCTCGCCGTCACCGTTCTCACTATTTAGGGCTCACTCAAGTGTGTTATTTGACTCAAATTGCTGTCATTATTCTCGCCTCCACCAGCAACGACGTCAATCTGTTGAGTCGTTGCTCCATGATCTCAAATCAATGGCAAAATGAAGGTTTTGAAATACTATTTCTTGTTTACTATCGGAGTTCCTTCTCCCCGACCTTTGAATCAACAACATTGATGTTGACAAGGAACCGAGGAGAAGATCGATGCCGACGATTGAACAGAGGAAGGAGAAATAGGGGCAAATGAACGGAGGAAGGAGGAAATCAAGGGCGAGCAAGATGATGCCGGCAAGTACGACGAGACCATCTGATCTAGAGGCACTGCCGCAGCCAATTTTTTTTGACGAAATGGAGGTTTTTGTTGATTTTTCTTTTTTTTTAAATAGAAGTGAGGTTTTTACTAAAGTTAAACTATAGAGGAGATTTTTATGATTATCAGAAATTTTAGGGGAGGTTTTTATATATTACCATCAAAACATATAGGCAACCAAACCCATATCGGTTAAAATCTTGATTTATTAGAAGTTTTGCCAAGTATTGTGGAAGAATAATGTTTTTTTAAAGTAATTATTAGTTGTTTGGTTCATTAACACAAGTTGCCTCCTTAACATGAGTAAGTAATTGTGTTACTTCACTTGCTTGTTATAGAAATTTCATGAGTATTTCATAATAACTTAATAAGAATTAAGAAATTATAACAAGACGGCCAATACCCTTGAAATATTAAAGCACAATGACCTAATGGGTCAATCAAGGTTTATTGTTTCATATCTATGGGTTATCCATACATTTTATACAAGGAATTTGAAGAATTTCAGGGATTTTTGTAGATTCTTCCATCTCATAAATTTTTCTAAGTTTGTGACAGGTAAGAGAATCTATCATAATACATAATACATGGGGGTATTGTAGCATAGGTGAGATTTGAGACAATACATTCAAAAAATAATAATTTTTTTTAGGGAAACAAACCATAAATTTGCCAAAAAATTTTTAATGGCTTTAAATGGCTACACCCCTATCAATTTGTAAAGAAAATAGTAGTTTTGATGAAATGAAATCTTGCATATGAAGAATATCATACTTTGAAGTTTGAACCTTGGTCGGGGCTAGCAAATTCAAAACCCATAAAACCTATGTGAGTTAATTTAAGGTTAAATACTTAAAGTACCTCAATGATTTAGCAAATGGACAAATGACTTAAAAACCCTTAAGTTTTCTAAAAATAGATAAAATCCTCCCCTACCATTAGTGTGTGTGTTACTACAATCCGTCCGCATGTAACTTATATATTTTTTTGTTAATTCCAAAACTACCCTTTTGTAGTCAATTTTACCTTTCATTATTCTTCAAATTTTAAAAACAAAACTTAACTTATTGATGAAAGAACAGCCCAAAAAAAAAAATAGATTTTTTTCTTTCTCTTTCTAAAAGAGTCTTGATAAACACAAAAACTTGTGATAACTTTATATTCGGACGGGGATCTAAAGTGGAAGTAGCATGATTTTGGGACTTCAGACCTAGAGTTGTTAGGGCAGATAGATCTACGCGAAGATCCGATTAAAGACTTAAACCAGTCTCCAGCGGGATGGGACATATCTGGACGGAGATCCATGTCGAATCCTATTTAATGACCTTTTGGAGACTATTAGATGATTTTCCTCTCAAAGCCAAAAGAGAATAAGAATCTAAGCCTTGGGAATAGACAAAGAAGCTCGGCCTTTGCAGATCCACTAGTTCCCCTTCCCCATGTCCTTTGAGATAAGCACAAATCTGAAATAGTGAAAAGGAGATGATATAGTAGTCATCAAGGACTTAATTGCGATACCTAGGCTTCCAATTCCTGAATCCAATTAATAACCACTACAACAGATCTTTGACGAATTGTTATCGCTGTTTTATGTCGCGTCACCATATAAAAACCGCCGCTATACATAACTAATAGTGGTGAATAAATCTATTTTGTGGCATTTGCATCCGCTACTAAAAGGTTATCTAATTGTTACAAATGCTTATATCTACCACTCTATATATATAATATATATATATATATATATATATATATATATATATATAATTTCTGCATAGCAATGGATATATCTGCCACTACAAATAATTTTTGACAAATAGCGGTAGATATATTTTGTATATAGTGACAAATATATTTGACACTTGTTTATCCAAAATTGAGAATATAATTACATAATAAACCTTAGGTTCTGTACCTGGTTAGCAGCTTTCATGAATTGACATCCTAGAGAAAAAAAAAAAAAGTTCTAAATTGATGTGTTCCACTAAAAGGCATTTTGGTCAATTTTCTTCCACAATGTTACATTTTGAAAATATGAAGAAAAATTAAGAGCAAAGTAGCCTTTTCAAGGTTCCTAATGGTTGTCCATTGTCAGAAACTATAAGGGGTAGTTTAAGTGATTACGCAATAGTAGGGTAAGTCATTGTCTATTTACTAAACCATAGAGGTAGTTTAAGGATTTAACCCTATCTAAGACTGCCTCAAACCAAAAACACATAGGCTCTTTACTAAGCATGCTCCGCAACCAACGTTTTAAAAAATGACCCGAAAATGGAACCGTTATAGCCACCGGTTTTTGGGTCAACGGTTCGACTGTCTGGTTCGAACGGACAGCTTGTTCTGACAAATAAAAAATAATTAAAAAATAAAAAACTGTCAAAAATTATTGAACGGGTCAATGGGTCGACGGTTCGACCACCCAAGTCAACAGATTATTGACTTTTTCAATGGTTTTTGACCAAAAATCAAATTTGAAGTAAAATTGAACCAGTTGCCTAAACGATTCCCGGGCCAAACGGTCTAACCATCCAGGTCAACAACGATTTGCAAACCTTATCCACAGCACAATCCACAATCTTAATGTGGGGCATGCTCTGTTGGGAATCAATCTGAACTTCCAGGAGCCCTATCTCAAAGGCCAAAGAGTCGAATAAGGTGGTTTACCATTTAACCCGATAAGGCTTGGCCGTTTGGAAAATAACACATGCATTGTTCTGAAGTTTCACATACATGATTTGCATCAAAAATAAAATAAAAGTTTCACATACACGACTTGTTAGCATGGGTGCTGAGTAAAAGGGTAATTGCAATCAATATCCTTTTTTGGTAACTAATTGCAATCAATATCTATACCATATAAGATGAAAATTTGTCTTGTTTTAAGTGCAAATTATAAAAATTCAATTAAAATACCATTATAATTTATAAATAATTCTTATTTTACACATGTATAGCATGTACTTTTATACTAATTCTTTTAATTAAAAAGAAAAAATAAAAACTAAGCGGGATACCTGTCTTAATGCAAAGAGCTTCAAAATAGTCCAAACTGTTTTTTGACTAATAGTCAAGCTTTTACTCAATCCATCAACATCCCTGGGAGAGCTATCCCACTATTTATTTTTGGATTTCATGGATTTTAAATCACAAAACGTCAAAAGCTTCTTTTTCATTTTTATGAAAGGAAATATCTATAATGTCGGAAAAATATTCTGCACTCTTTTCAGCTGCTATTGTTAATAGCAGAACTTAAGCTCTAACCTTCCCAAACGGGTCAAATTGAAAAGTAAGAAGGATGAAACTTTTTTTTTAGCTCTTACTTGTTTTGCAGAGAAAAGCCATTTTTTGTTCTATTTTGATGGATACACGGAAGTCAATTATGTAATTATGTTTGATCAACATTATCATCGTCTAAATCTTATTCCAACTATATGGGATTAGCTACATAATCCTATTTCATCATTTTCATTCTATTTAATGTCATATCCATTATTAAATTATTGACACTTAAATCATTTATTACAATTTCTACTTGTCTTTTTTTTTCTACTTCTAGCCTTTCTAGTTCCCTTCAACTTGCAATAAATCATTCCATTCTTATGTAAGTAAATTATGTTGTGATCAATTATAAAAGTAAAAGAACTTAAATGCTTTAGGTCAGTACCAAATAATATGTACACAACAACACAAGGCATCACATTATGATTCATAAAAGAAGCCAAAGGTAAAGTTAAAAAACTTGAAAAACAATCAGAATAAATATAAAATTCGAATTACCAACTGATTGATGGCTCAATTGGTAGGTTCTCTTGCTAATTGTAGCAGAGGCCTAAGATCAGATCCTATTGCCACTAGGGTTGGGGGTTAAGGGTATAATAATAATAATAATAATAATAATAATAATAATAATAATAATAATAATCACCGAAGACAAGTACGTTCTTGATGTTAAACCCTATAATGTGAGGATAACAACAATTAACATGGCCTAGGTAGCTCTTAATTTTAGGGATTCTCCCATAGACTCTAAATTAGCTATTTCTTGCTTTGTAGTAGATTCTGGACCCGCCTTGAAGTTTTTTTATTTTTGGTAATAAACATATTTCATTTAGAAAGCAAGGCTGAAGCCAGAGAACAACAGCAGAAATACAAAAACACAACACAGAGAAACAAACAGCAGAAACACATGAAACATAAAAAACCAGCAAAGCTACCTCCTACTGAAAACTAGAAAAAACACAGTTAACCACTAGACCAATCAGCAAGAGCACCAGCCAACCAAAAAGGAGCAGCATCCAGCCATTGCTCTGGTCCCAGAAGACCTCTTTGAGCTGCAACATGGGCAGTTTTGTTTTCCAACCTCTTTACAAAGGAGGAGACTTCAGAAAAGCTAGCAACTTTTAAGCAGTCTTGAACTATGGCAGAAATCTCTGTAGGACAGTTAATCTCTTTCTTTTTGAGCCAGTTAATCAGAGACTTGTTGTCACTTTCAATAATCACCTTCTTAAACTGCAAATCTTGAGCAAACAATAGACCATTTAGGACAGTTAGAGCCTCTGATTGGAGGGCTGAAACAGCTGATGCTTTGCCACACTTAGCCGCCACAAAAAGACCTCCTTGATCTCTGATAACTAAACCAAAAGCTGCTGAATTAACTGCCAAAAAAGCTCCGTCCACATTTAATTTCAAAGAATCAGCTTGAGGAGTCCAAAGAACAGAAAAGACAGCCTCCCCATTAGAAGGGGTTGTGTTTGTGATGAAGTAGCTTCCATCTTCAGAAGTTCTTGGAGCTGATTCAGAACCCTGCCAATAACAAATTTTGGGTTAGGAAGGGCATCTTTAAAAATAATATCATTCCTATGAAGCCAGATATTCCAACAAAGAAGAGCTAAAGTGGATTTTAGTTCTTGCTTCCTTTCTAAAAAGCTATTGTACATAGAGAAACAGCCTATTAGTCACTCCTTAAAAGACGAGACAGGAGGGAGGGATTGCATTCTGATTCCCAAAGGGCTACCAAACCAACAGGCTTTTGCCAAGTCACACTCACAGAGAGCATGCATAATTGTTTCTTCTTCCTTTGAGCAGACAGGGCAGGTGGAAACAGACTGAATTCTCTTTTTGACCAGATTTACCTTAATGGCCAGTGCATCAAGGCAAGCACGACAAAGGAAATGTTTAATTTTTGGGGGCACTTTCAAATTCCAGATTTGGGACCAGAGTTGCTTGTCTCTCAGGCCTTGAGAGATTGTAGGTTTAGCTAGTTTATTTGCAACAAAATAGGCAGATTTTACTAAAAAAAATCCTTTCTTATCAGCAACCCATGTTAGTTTGTCATCCCAATCGAAGATGAGGGGTCTGATCTCCAAGATTTTCTAGGCAACTGAAGGAATAAAGGTATTGTTGATTAGGTTTGTGTTCCACTCCTTGCTGTTGGGAAAGAACAAATTACAGACTTTTAAGATATTTGGATTATTTGGCTTCAGGCCTATGATTCTAAAACCTGGGATTCCAGGAATCCATGGGTCTTCCCAAACTGTAATACTCCTTCCTGAGCCTAGAGACCAGCACACTTCCTCCTTAATAAGCTCTCTTCCCACCAGCACACTTTTCCATCCCCATGAACCTGATTTGGGGAGATTATCATTTAGAAAAGATCAATTTCTAATATACTTTGCTCTTAAAACCTGAGCCCACAGACTATCTTCACCCTTGGTCAGCCTCCACACCAACTTGGCCAGCAAGGCCTTATTAAAGGCGATAGGGTCTCTAAACCCCAGCCCACCAAAGAGTTTATTTTGACTGAGATTTTTCCAGCTGACCCAGTTAACCCCTGTCTTATCCCTCTCTTTGTCCCACCAAAAATCCTTCTGGATCTTCTTTAGTTTGTCACACACCTTACTTGGCAGCTTGAAACAAGACATGCTATAGACAGGAACTGCATTGAGAACAGCTTTTATCAACACCTCTTTTCCTGTTGGGCTTAACCACTTATTCTTCCAGTTAAAGGCCTTTCTCTCCACTCTATTAGTCAAGAATTTAAAAATTTTATATTTTGATCTACAAAAGTGGGAGGGTAGACCTAAATAAACAGAGGATTTTTCTATTCTCTTGATTTGCATGCTTCTAGACAATAACTTTTGAATCCTACAATGCACATTTTTACTAAAAGTAGCTTCAGATTTTCTTAGATTCACCTGTTGTCCTGAAGTTTGTTCATAATTTCTAATTGCCTCCAAAACCCTCTGGCCTTCCACTGGATCAACTTTAGTGAAAATGAAACTATCATCTGCAAAAAACAAATGTGAGATTGTTGAACATCTACTGTTAAGCTTGATACCAGAAATTTTCTTTTCCTGCACAATCTTTAAAAACATCCTAGAGAGGGCATTTGAGCAAAGGAGAAAAAAGGTAAGGGGATATTGGGTCACCCTGTCTGAGGCCTCTAGAAGGGAAGATTTTCCCACTGGGAAAACCATTGACCAGAATTTGGTAGGAGACCGAGGTTACACAATCCATGATCCACCCAATCCATGTTTTACCAAAACCCATCTTTTCAAGAACATTCTTCAGAAAGCACCACTCTATCCTATCATAGGCTTTACTCATATCTAACTTTAAAGCCATTATTCCTTTTTTGCTTTTGTTTTTTCATGTGATGTTAAATCTCATGGGCTAATAGAATGTTATCTCTTATGGACCTCCCTTCTTGAAAAGCACTTTGATTTTGTGATATCAATTTTGCAAGTTTTGGCTTCAATCTATTGGCCAACACTTTTGCGATAATTTTATAGATTGTGTTGCAGAGGCTGATTGGCCTGAAATGACTAGGATCTTCTAGGTGGTCAATCTTGGGAATTAAAGCTATAAAGGTAGCATTCAAATCTCTTAGAAGCTTTCCTTTTTCAAAGAATTGTTTAACCACAGCCACCACATCTTTTTCAAGAGAACTCCAATATTTTTGAAAAAAACAGATTTGAGAAGCCATCCGAACCCGGGAACTTCCTAGGGTTCATTTGGAACGGTGCTTCAGCTATCTCATCATCAGAGACCTCCTTTTCTAGCTCCCTACTCTCATCCTCTTTTAGGCAAACATTCACTTTTTCAAGGGTCTGCTCTATATTACTTGGATTTGAGGATTTAAACAGGTTTGAAAAATAATCCTTGAAAGCATCCTAGATCGCCCTTTGGTTTTCAAGCCATACTCCATCTGAATTTTTTTATTCTCAACACCCTATTTCTAGATCTTCTGCTCAAAGTGCTATTGTGAAAAAACTTTGTATTTTTATCTCCCCACTTGAGCCAGTTGCACCTAGATTTCTGAGCCCAAAAATCTCCTCTCTTTTTAACCAAGTAGCTAGATTTTCTTCACAACTCTTCACTCTACTTGTTGTAAACTGATTATCGCTTGTATTAAGTGCATCCTTTAGCTCTCTATGGGCTTCCTCAATCCTCTTACTTAAATGGCCAAAGGTGTCTTTGTTCCATGTTTTCAACTCTGCGCAGAGCCAATTACATTTTGTTAAGACACTCATTTGTCTGGAACCAGCAATCTCTTTCCTCTAGACAACATCTACAATATTAAAACAGTCCTCATGAGAAGCCCACATTTCTTCAAACCTGAAAGGCCTCCTACCCTTCTGAAAGGTCAGATAGGTATCCAACATTATAGGAATGTGATCAAAACCCATCTCAGCTAGGTGAATAACACAAGTTTCAGGGAAAAGAAGTTCCCAATCAGGGTTAGCAAAGCCTTTATCTAAGACCTCTCTTACCAATCCTCTCCCCTTTCTCTTATTGCACCTAGTAAACTTCGGACCACTGCTCTTCAAATGAGAGAGACCCAAGCTATTGAAAAAGTTAAGATTCCTTTGGATTTCCCAGTGTTTTGGTTCTCTTCCCCCCCCCCCATTTTTCATCTCGTGCCAGGATAAAGTTAAAGTCACCTACACAACACCATTCTCCTCTCACTTTACTAGTTGTATGACACCATTGATAAAAAAAAAAAATGCTTCTTAGCTTCTTGTTTGGTTCGCCATAACAGGAGCAGAAAAATTTATGATTCTTTTCATCTGCTATTTTAGAATGGATGAGCAGAAAAATTTATGATTCTTTTCATCTGCTATTTTAGAATGGATAATGTTCTTATTTGCATAAATGGTCTCCACTTTAACCTCAAAGTTCCAAAACAAGGCTAAACCACCAGAAAGGCCAACAGGGTCAACGCCCTAGCAGTCCCAGTCCTTGAGAGTTTTAAACTTCTTACGACACTCAATAAGACTACACTTTGTTTCCATAAGGAAAAGGATAGATGGTTTTCCCTTCTGAATCATCCTCTTCGCTGTCCGAACTGTTAGGGGAAGCCTAAGCCCTGACAGTTCTAGCTGATCTTTCATTTCCACTATGTTGGTTGTTTTGGGACAGCCACCAAGGCCCACTTATTTTGACATTTCAATTTGAAGCACCTCTTCCATAACAAGGAAAGGCAGTAGGGCTTATGAGATTCCAGCCTTTTGATTGCTCTAAACAGATAGTCCTCCTGGGAATTTCTACAAAAGATTGGACACCCCTCACTAAAGGTTTGTTTTCTTTGTGATAAGGTAACAAACAAATGGCGATCAGCTAACATGCATCTTCTGAAGACGTTGTCTACACCCCAGTAGCAGCCGAGGGGCATAACTCTACTCACACTTAACTTTTTCCTATAACTAGTTTTCTTCAACCCGAATCTCCCCTTTCTCCTTCTCATCGGAGCTGAATATGTAATTATCGAGGGGGAAGCGAGTTGCACAAAAATTTTATCAAACATACACTCAGGAATTAATTTAAGAGCTGAAAGATGTAAAGAAAAATTACACCAGTGATTAGACAAATTTACCTTTGGAACAGGAAGCGTAGTGCCAGTGCTAATCCGCATTTGACAGAGTTCCCCCACTTCTTCGCGGTTGCTCCCAAAGATGGCAGAAAGCTTCGCAGATTCAAACTTTGGTTTTTTGAAAACTGGCACTAAGTTATTCCTGGATTCAACAAAACCCACCCCGAAACCCGCACCATTGTATTCTGACATGGGACGTTTTAGCTTACAGTTTCTTTCATTTTCCTGCGAGTTTACTTCCAACTCACGCTCAATAGTAGAGACCCCTAGGGAGTTGCACCATTGCTCTGAGTTCTTACCAATATGAGAAACAAAATGTCTGTCTTCAGGGCTTACTTGCTGCACAGAAATTTCCTCGATTATTACTCCCGAAGATTTCCTCTTGTGTATTATCTGAAAGTTTTCTTTTCTCGACAGCTAATTAACACTACCTATTTTGGAAAAGCTTGATCCACCCGCCATCTGGGTTCTAACCATGTTGACATGCCCATTTCTGGATTGCTCATTATGCCTGAAAAATTCCACCGGCGAGAAAACCATATTGAAGTTCCCGCTACTCAGAGTATTTTCTCTTAGATTTCTTGCCGCGACTTCATTGGAACTGGAATGGAAACTACTACAAGAAGACATTTATGCACATAATCCCGGAACATTTGAGCTTACTAGATGTTTTCCATGGCCCGTTTCACTACTGGGTTGCATTTTCATCTCCCCAGGACTGCCATTCCCTTCAACGTGAACTGGCTGCTTGCTTTTGCCTTTACTCAACACCACAGTTCCTCTGTTCAAGAGCTTGGCCTCCTCAAGATCATCCCAAGCCCGGAGCCAGGGCCCGTAGTCCATTGGGATGCCACCTTCTTTCACAGCTTGCGCAGCAAACTTCTCAGCAAGTTCATCCATTGGATCTCTTTCTGAACCAAATACACAAGTCGCCGACTCATGTCCAATTCTTCCACATTCATAGCAAAAAATGGGGAGGCGTTCATATTGAACTTGGTGCCATTCCTCCACTCCATCCCTTCTACGCCTAACAATTCCTTTAACTAGAGGCTCATTTACATTTACAATGACTTTAACTCTCAAAAATCCATTCCATTCCGGTGCGTTCTTGTCTGGAATATCATCCTCATCAAGTGGTACTGGCACTCCAACTTGCTTAGCCAACTGCTCCCCATAAGCCCTAGTCATGATTTCTGGTGGTAAGTCTAATATACGCACCTGAATGTCCATCAGCTCGAACACCATTTTACTTGGCTTCTGATCAGGGACCCAACTCTGCAGCAGTAAAGGGTAATCTTTGAACAGCCATGGCTGATTCTTGAGAACCCGTTTACAGTCCTTTTCCCGGCTAAAAATGATAAAAAGAACATCTTCGTTCAGCCTCCTAACATCATAGTTGTTTACCTTTTTTTCCACATATTTTTAACTCTTTCCACCACCCTAAAGGCATTGACTGGTTTATCAGTGATTAGCTTTCCGTAAAAACATAACTTGCATTTTTCTTCAATGCTTAGAGGAGGATCTTTAGCTGCCATTTTGATTTCCACTCCTTCGTGCTATGCCCAACAGAGGACATGATTTTGGAGAGTCAGGAAGCCCATCAAAAAGGGTGAGAGAAAAAATGCAGAGCTTCGGAGAGCAAGACTCCTTAAACAGCTATGGTCTTAGCTTAAACTACCTGCCCTGGAGATTGAAGAACCTAATTGGTGATTCCCTGGAAATAAAGAAGATGTGCGAGGCAGGACTCTGGAGTCAACTACAACCATGCTTTTTGCAAAGCAAATCAAGCTATGAACTGGCTAACAAATGAGGCACAAAGAAACGAGGACAGACTTATTGTTTTGAATTTGGGGCCTCTCCCCTAGGACTTTAGACTGTGTTTGGTTTGAAAGAAATAATAGGGAAAGGAAAGGAAAGGCAGGGAAACCTTTACAAATCTTGTATAGGTTTTCATATCTTTCCATTCCTTTCCCTACTTTTTCCTTCAAACCAAGCATAGCCTTAATGTTATTATTTTTTGAGATTTTTGGGGATGTGCTACACTCGTAGCCCCTTTAGACCTTATCAAAAAAATGTAGTACATCAGATGATTACATATAGCATGTAGTATTGTGATGGTATCTTGAAGTTCAAAGCTACCACTAGGGCTGTCAATTGGATCGGATTTGGTCCAATCCGGTCCAATCCAATATTGGTCCACTTATAAATGGATTGGACCAAATCCATACAAACCAAGTCCAATCCAATCCAAGTAAAATGCAAATGGACCAGGCCGGGCCTAATCCAATCCAAATTCAATCAGACACCAAAATAACATGATAAATCCAAAAAATATATAAAAAAACTATAACACCTGATGCAACCCAATCCATTCCAATTAAAATGCAAACGAATCAGATTGGGTCCAATCCAATCCAAAGTGAATGAATAAAAGTGCTTTTATAAAAGCGGTCTCATTGAAACACTTTTGTAAAAGTACTTCTATAAAGTGTTTTTTTAAAAGTGATTTTATAAAAATACTTTTATGAAAGTGATTTCATAAAAGTTCTTTCGTGTAAAGTACTTTTATAAAAACAATTTTGTAAAAGTGCTTTTATAAAAGTACTTTCATAAAAGTGTTCTTATAACGGTTTAGCTTTGATTAGTTTCAAATTGGGCAAGGGTTTGGCCTCATAATTGGATTATTAGGAACAATGTTTTAAAAACCGACCTGGAACCGAAACTATTCTAGCCACTGGTTTTCGAGTCAATGGTTCAACCATCTGGTTTGAATAGATAGCCCATTTTAACAAAAAACTTTAAAAAATAATTAAAATAAAAAGGTCAAACTGGTCAACAATTCGACCACCCGGGTCAATGGGTCATTAACCAATTCAACGGTTTTTTGCCAAGGACCGAGTGGGGAAAACGGAACCAATTGCCTGGACAATTCCCAAGTCAAACGGTTCAATCGTCCGAGTCAATAGCAGTTCAAAAACATTGATTGAGAATTGGGTTTAGGTCCAATTTAGACTGATTAGAATATGGGCCAATTTATTTTGTATTGACCCAATGCAATAATTATAACAAACCATCCAAATCCAATTTGATAAGGTTTTGATCGGATTGGATCCAATCCAAAACCAGTTCATTGACATCAATGTTTTCAAAACCGAACCAAACTAGACCAGACAGTTGGACTGGAAAAATCGAAAATCGGTCACCTGACTGGTTCCATTTCATCCCAAAACCACTTTTTGGCAAAAAAAAAAAAAAACCATTGATTTAGTCAGCGAACCGCTGACCCAAGCGATTGAACCATCGACTCCAACAATATTTTGGCCATTTTTTGTTTCTTTTTTTTTATTTTTTTAATTCTTTTGTTAAAACGGCCATTCAATGGGACCGTTCAACTCAGAACTGGTCCTAAAAGGCTAGAATGGTTCCCTATCCAAACCGATTTTAAAAACTTCAATTGACATCGTTAATGATTCTCTATCTCTCTCTATGAGTCTTTAGCGCCATTGATGAATAGTATGTTATAGGTATAACGAATGGAGTTTTAAGAAAATTTGGAATAAAACCGTAGAGTACAGTAGGTCACTCCCCGATCTATTATTGAATGGACGATTGAAAGCAAAATTACTGGACAATCAGTTTTCGGACCAGTCCAACCCGATGTTAAACTTCGGACCGTCTATACTGATTCAATTAGTTAAGGTTCCGGTGGAGTCCAATCCGAATTCAGTCCATTGACAGCCCTATCAATCACCTAATTGGCCTATGGATTCAAAAGGTTAGAGGAGATTATACAACAATTTGAAAGAAGAAGTTGTTGGGCCATAGAAAGTTATGATGCAGAGCTTCGTGTCTTGGTGGTGTAAAAGCAGTTTCAACAGCCAATATAATTGATATAATAATATATTCTGATGGTCAAAAACTTGTTAATCTCTTCATAATTCATATCCGACCAAGTACATGGGTATGGGTAGAACAGATGTACTGGGCTCACATTGGAAGGCTGCTGCTTAGTGTAAAATCCTTTTCACTTATTCATGTAAATAGACAATTAAATATAATGGCCCATCTTTATGCTTACTTTGCTTGTAAGAGTAAAATCATTCTTACCAATTACTCTTCTATCCTTTTCTAACCAATGAAAATGCTTTTGTGTGCCCAAAAATAATAATTTGAAGGCTAATTAAGTCACAAATTTATTATTTAATCATTTAACAAATAAAAGCTATTGGAAAAAGTTGAAACCAGAAAGTTCACTTGTTACCCATTCACAATTTTGACCATCCGATCTGACCCGGGTCTAATAGGTTAAAGTGATCAGTTAATCCTGCTATTACTATCAATGTTTTCGAACCGCCGTTGACCCAGATGGTCGGATTGTTTGGCCTGGGAACCATTCAGGCAATCGGTTATGTTTTACTCAAAACTCGGAATTTGGTCAAAAACTGTTGAAAAAGTCAATAAACTATTGACCCAGGCAGTCAAACCATCAACCCGTCAATCTGTTCAATGGTTTTTGACCATTTTTTTATTTTTTAATTTTTTTTAATTTTACTATCAGAATGAACCGTCCATTCAAACCAAACAGTCAAACCATTGACCCGAAAACCGATGTCCAAAACGATTCCGTTTCTGAATCGTGTTTTAAAACGTTAATTACCACCTACGTTGAAAAAGACACCCATTAAACAATGGGCCGGGTCAGGCTCCATTAGCAATACTATTTCTTCTCTGCATGTTCTTGAGTATTTCTTCTGCAGTTTCTATAAACCCACACTTCGCATAAAAATCTATCAGAGCAGAATCGAGCTCGAGTCCATATTCAATCCTATTTCGGTCTATATAGGAATGAACCCATTTCCCGTCCTCAAAAGTCAAAAGCACCCACACCGGCCAGCGCAGGCATTAAGCTCACTCACCAAAAGAGAATGATCGGGCTTCTCATTCAAAGAACAACTTGTCGAACAACGCAATTGCCTCATTAAAACAATCATTTTGAACATACCCAAAAATCATGGCCCTCCAACAAACGTCATTTCTATCAGGCATCTGGTCAAACACCATTTGAGCTTCATCAACAAGCCCATGGCTGCAATGTCCACTAATAAGGCTGGTCCAGCAGACAATGTTTCTGTTGGGTGCTTCTTCAAATATTTGGCGAGCAAGTTCCATTATTCCATACTTCGAGTACACCCTTTTTTTTTTTTTGATTAATCTATTTAAGGCCTGGTTACCCTCTAAATCATAAATCATGGTCAGACCAGATGCAATCTCTGAAAAAGAATACCAACACTGGAAAAATATAACATATTGGGCTCCATCCGTGCAGTTCACTCTTGGGCATACATAGACTCATTTGAGGTTCATTGCTTTTACAATAATCCTTGATCATGGTATTACAATTGAAGATGGTTGGCATTTGAATTCGATCGAAAATAGATTGTGCATGATTCAAATCCCCATTTCGAGACACTGCGTAGGAAGCTAAAATCCGACTTTTGATGTAAGCATATCGAACAAGACCAACAAATCAACAATGATCATTTGGGTGTCGATCTCATTTAGTCCTTTCAAGCTCGAACATCTTTCCAGCAGACTAAGATAGTGACACTCTGGTGGAACCAGTAACCACCATCTTGGTTGGTGGGTCTCTTTTGAACCAGAAAGCTGCAGAAATCTGCTAGAGAAAGCGTGTGTAATTCAAAAAAAAAAAAAGAAACTCCTGTATGAAGCAACTCAGAAATGGTGGAGAAACAGATTTTAGTGACAAATATAGTTTAGAGAAACTAGAACAGAAAAATCCAAAGTTTATTAGCTTAATGGGCCTTTCTCGAATCAAAATGTTCGTGGTGAACTGAAACATGAAAGAGATGACAAGTTAACAACAAGATACCTTATATTGTGTTTGATATCATTGTCATTTCTACTTGCAATATTTTAAGTTGATAAATACAAATTTTATGATTTAGTACCGTTGGTGTTTTTTTCCAAAAGGTCAAATTTAGTATTTCTATTATCAATGACCACACCCAATTCAATGACTATATTATTTTAGTGGAAATGATTATTTAGTGTGTTGTGACAAGACAATTTCTTAAAAATTTGTATTGACCAACCTAAAATGTTGCAAGTAAAAATGGCCATGGTACCAAATACAACCTTAGTTTTTCCATGCACATGCCATCCAATGCTATAGATGTATATCATTATCTATGTGATAAAGGAACAAACAGAATATAGATGTTCTCAGCTGCAAGATTTTCATAGAAGGTGGAGAGAGATGTTTTAAGAACATCAAATGGATGCAAGGATATACACAATAGCCAAAAAAAAAAGCACATCATTGTGCAGCAAGGAGCTTTCACAGAAGCTTTTAGGAGAATGAACATGCTCAATGGAATCATCTACAAATAAGCCTTTGGGTATATAGGAAGGTCCAAGAACACCAAATCCATAACGAAGAACATATTTTCTACATTTGAGAAATAAATACTGTACCTAAAAATTTGTTCAAATAAGTGCCTAAATCATCTTTTTTTTAGGTTATGTTTGGTTTGAAGGAAAAATTAGGAAAACCTATACAAGATTTGTAAAGATTTCTTTATCTTTCCCTTCCTTTCCCTATTTTTTCCTTCAAACCAAACACAGCTTTAAGGCTCTCAAATTAACATCAATTATAATACAAAATGGTCAAATAGTTTGTCAATGAAACCAAGATGCAACGTCAAATTGAACAACAATCCAACTTTTTAAGAGAGAGTATTAGCTGAAGCCAATAGTTGTTCAGCCTGTCATTTTATGGGCCTACAATCATTCAATCTCTCGATGTGGGCCCATGCATTTTTCACTGGCGTGGGGCATTGTCATTGGTTATACAAACTGTAACACAGCTAAAAATTCAGCTAATCCAAATTCGCATTTTCAATGCAGTTCACCAATGAGGCAACATTAGGGGTGATCATTTCAGCCAGGCCCAGCCAAGCCCAGCCCAGAAAACCCGGGCTTGGGCTTAGGTTTTTTGTTAAGGCCCAGCCCGGGCCTAGGCCTGCATCAAACCCACAAAATTTAGGGTTGGGCTTGGGCCTACTTTTTTAGGCCCGGGCCCAGCCCGACCTGAATATTTATAAATAATACATATCTTTATGTATATATGTTATTTAAAAATATTTGATAATTGATGTTTTATATATTAAATAAAGATTAATAGAGATTTATAGGAGACTAAAGATTTTAATCCTACATTCTTAGATCTTACCAAATTCTAATCTAGTATTTAATGAAATATAGAAATTATTAAACCCTAATCTTCTAAGCTCTCTCTCTCTCTTTCTTACCAATTTCACAAAACCATCGCTTCGCCCAATCTCTCTCTCTCTCTCTCTCTCTCTCTCTCACCAAAAGACGAATCTTCTAGTGATGAAGAATCTATTGATGAAAATAAATCTGAAGTTTAGAATAGTTGCAAATTTTGGGTAAAATTGAAACCATTTTCAATATTTTATTATTTATTTATTTACATTAATTTGAGCTATTTTTTCTTAGTTTGCTAATATCTTTTTTATTTCACTTTTTATTTGTAAGATTTGAATGGAAGATGGAGTCCCTTATAGAGATGTTTAAAGTTGTTTTGTGGATATTACATGACAATGGATGGTTATTTTTGATAGACATTATAGGTTCTAGGTTGATTTTTTGTTGATAGAAGAATTGGTTTATTAAAATTATCATTTTTAGCATACTAATGACCAATTGAAACTTATAAATTACAAGGCATAATTATTTAATTTCTTTTATGTTAGAAGATTTTATCTTGATATTAAATTTAAAGTTTCTTATAAGTTACTATAGTCTCCACAACAATAAGTGAAAAAAAAATTACAATTGTTTAATTTTGCAACTGAAATACAATAATTTGGCCTAGAATCTTGGCCCAGCACAGGCTTATATTTTTAGGCCCATAATGTGGGCCAGGCCGGGCCAGGGCCTAGCCTAAGCCTGTTGTTATGAAGGCAAAGCCCGGCCCGGGCCCAGCCCATGATCACCCCTAGGCAACATCCAAATAAAACAGAATTCAGCCCACTAATAGAATGAAACTAGCAGGGCATGATTTTTGTTAAGTGAAAGCGAAACAATAGAAACACATAAGACAATTTTTAAATATTTTAACTTTTTAAATAATTAATAATTATTTATATTTTATATACTCTTTAATAATTTTTATAATATGATGATAATAATAATAATAATAATAATAATAATAATGAGTTTTGGATAAATTAATAGTCTAATCTCTAATAAATAACAATAATTTAATATCCAATCATTATTGAAAATTATAGCAAAAATACATAATTATTGAAAATAAATTTATAATGAAAGTACAATAAGGGACCGTTTGATTTGCAAGTAGGGTCAGAATTGGAATCAGAATCACTTCGGAATTGGAATTTGATTCTAATTGTTTCTATTTGGTTCAAGTAGAAGTCGGAATCAAAATCAACCAAAATTTCCAAATCTTCCCAGTTAGAAGAACTTCAAAAACAATTTTTCATAGTTAGTCTGTGCCCAACCTGCCCCAGACTAGACCTGTTCATGGGCCGGGCCGAGCCAGGCTTTTACTGTGTATTAACAAATCTTTTTAAGGCCCGAGCCCGAGCCCGGCCCGACCATCGGGTCTACAATTTGGGCCCGTAGCCCGAGCCTGGGCCCGGGCCCGAAATTTAGCCTATATTATTATTATTAATGTTGAAGCAACTGAATAAAGAGAGAGATAGATTGAAATTATAAAGAAAATAATAAAATATATATATATTAAATTATAAATATATATTTTAATAAATATTATATTATTTATATATTTTATATAATATATAAAATACATATTATATATTTTATAAAATATATAATACTGAGTCGGGTCGGGCCGGGCTCGGGCTGGGCTTTTTTGACAAATCCCGAGCCCGGCCCGAAACACAGTCAGGCTTACTGTGTTAAGCCCGAGGTCAGGCCCGCGGGCCTAATTATATGACCAAGCCCGGCCGGGGTGCGGGTCAGGCCGTCGAGCTACCCGGCCCATGAACAGGTCTACCTGAGACATATTGGGTAGGGTCCAAGCCCATGGGCCATGGCCTTGGGAGAACTACGAAGGAGCGTCCAGGCCAAAGTAGAGTGTAAATTAGATGGGTTGGGTTACTAGGTTTTTCCCTCTATTTTGTGCCTTTGCTCAGGTTCAGGTTATTTCCTTTGTTTTTATTAATTTAATTTAATGTAATAGATTTGTTTAATGGATTGTTCTGGTCCAATAATAAAATGTAGTAAGAAAGAACTTAATGCGAGTTTTTGGTTATCTTCATTCATCCAATTTTTAGCTTTATAGATCTACACAATGGGAGGTAGCCCATTACCCCAATCCAGGTCTTTGGTACAAGTAAATATATAGATAAGGTATCAACTGAGCCACCATCAATTGGTTTATATATATGCATCTCATAATATATAAAGGAAAATTTGAAACTCGATAACTAAAAAGGAAAGGCTCAGTTTGGAAGGAGTATAAATACAAATATGTAGAATGCAAAACCTTGTATTTCGTATGTATTTATACTCTATCCAAACTGATAAAAAAAAATTCTACTGTTTGTACATAAAAAAAAGTAGAAATACAACATCCATGCGTGCATCGCATGGGTCACCGCTAATCAAGAAAGAAGAAGATTATGGGTATTGTCTTGTGCCGGTGTTCAAGTGAAAAAGAGTGAAAGTAGAAGCACAAAAAAATGCTTCGAAGTGCATGGGTCACTAGACTTTTCCATTATTATTAAAAGAGTAACGTAGTCTTGTTTCACTCTTATTTCGTGTTTCGTCACCAGAATGTATGGTTTTGGAGTTTGGACACGCATTCTTCATTCCTGGATGCCTTAAAATTATATCTTCTATTTATTATAAATAGAAGAGTGGGATGGAGTGGGAGTAGTGGAGCACATACAGTACTTGAGAAGCTAGCAAATTAAGCCTATCGCAGCCCCCAAATAATTATATTTCTTCATCTCCATGGCCTCCTCCTCCAAGAACAAGAAGACATTAATGGTGGCCGTGGTAGCGATAGCTGTAGTGTTAATGGCGAACATTAATGCAGTGAGTGGGAGCTATCTTACAGTGTGGAGTGGTCCGGGTTGCAATAACCTTGCAGTGCGTTATGAAACATGTGGGTGTTCCGGTATTCGACTCCGAGGCGCCTATGAATTTGTTTACACCGGTCAGTCTGCCTTGCTCTACGACCTGCCTTATTGCTTGGCCAATTCTACTACCACCTTGTCCTCTAATCTTACCAACTGTGCCCGCTTTTCATGGAGGAGCATCTTCATCATCTGTTAAGTCTTACCCGGCGGGCCCCTCCTTAATTAACCATCTTCTCTTCTTTTAATAATCTATCCCCACATACATTAAATAATAATGTCGCCCCTTTCATCTTGTATGGATTTGTGTTTATCTATATATGTATCTATTTCATAAATAAAGTATGGAGGTTCCGTTCATTTTCTTTAATTTTCATGTTACTTCTGTTCTGTAGTCACTACGACAGCATTCGTCAATGAAATGAAATTCTCTTCCCCTTCTTATTCTCTAATTTTTTACACTGCGGATGGATATGAAGAGACAATAAGCAAAATGGTAGTGCAATATATGGAGTAATGAGGAGCAATATTAGATTTTTATTGCCAATTGCCAAACGAAAAGTACAAATTGTTCATCTTTGACTTGTTTTGAGTAAGCAAAAATTTTCTTTCCGGCATGGTCCCTGTTGGAATCTGGGTTTGCCTAATAATAAGAGCATTGTTCTTCCCGTGAATCAATTAGAATATCCTGCCTATAACATTTAAGAGAATGCCAAAGCACTTGTCTAGACCTGGCAAAAAGTTGACCCAATCCGCGAATCCGACCCGACCCAACCCAAAAAAACAGGGTTTAGGGTCTCATATTTTAGCTACCCGAATGTGAAAATGACCCAATCCGAAAAAAACTGGGTTGGGTTGGGTTGGGTCATGGGTCAACCCGCTGACCTAATTGTCAAGTCTAATTGGGATTATTTATGCATTGTTAGAAGTTTCCACTCTTACATTTTTTCTATTTAGTCTTTACTTTTTATTGTTCTCTTTAAATTGTTAAATGTTCAAGTTTTTTATTTTATATTTAGAATTTTAAGGTTAATTATTTTAACTTTGACATTTTTCATGTAATTTTTTTTTTAATTTCAATTATTTTTTGGGATGACCCGAATTGACCCATGGGTCAACCCTAACCCAAACATTTAGGGTCAGGGTCTAGCATTTGACAACCCAACCCGACCCAAAATCAACCCGAAGTACCTTGACCCAACCCGAACCCCACCCAACCCAATTGCCAGGTCTACACTTGTCCAATTATTTATTCGAAACAATGTTATAAAAAGCGACTTGGAATGGGAATCGCTTTGGCCATTGGTTTTCGGGTTGGTGGTTCAACTGTTCAATTTGAATGGATGATCCATTGCATTAATTTAAAAATTAATAAAATTTTAAATAAAATAAAAAACAACCAAAACTGCTATCTGGGTCAAATGGATTAATGGTTTGACCACCCGATTCAGCAGACTGCTGACCGAGTCAACAATTTTTTGGCAAGATTTTGGTTCATGGGTGAAATAGAACCAGTTGACTGGATGGTTTCCATGCCAAATAGTCCAACCATCTGAACCAATGACAGTTCGAAAACCATGTTGGAAATAATAGATTGTTTGATGAATAAATTTCAGTAATCTCATAACTGTTGTCCCTTGTTTTAATTAACTTAGGTTGTGTTTGATACCATTGCCACTTCTACTTACAACGTTTTAGGTCCGGTCAATACAAATTTTATGAAAATATAATTTTTTCTATCAAAAATGCTTTGACTTATCAATACAGCATTTGGTACCATCATTGTTTCTTGATGAAACATCAAATTTGGTGTTTCTATTATAAATGTCAGCCCCCAATCCAATACTTATAATTTTTTAGTGGAAGTAGTTATCTATGTGATGCGACATGACAAGATAATTTCTCAAAAAATTGTATTGACCAACCATAACATTGCAAGTAGAAATGGCAATGGTACCAAACACAACCTTAAGCTACAACAAATCTTCAGCAATACTCCAAACTCAGCGTTATAGGCCCAATGACTCGGAATCGCAATTTTAAAAACTGAACTAGAGACGACCACTTTTGCCTCCGGGTCATGGGTAACTGGGTCGAACGGGTTAAACCATACTACATCAGTGATCAGCCATATGAAAATATTAATGTATAGGTATATATAAACATGTATTTTAACAATAAAAAATGTATAATTATGTTTTATATAAAATATCTTATATTTAATTTATATTTTTTAATTCAATTTTAAATTTTTATTTATAAACAAATATTAAAATTTGCAATTTAAGGCCAAAAATAAAAGTTTTTTTGAAAAAAATAATGGGACAACCCACGTTAGAACATATAGATGTTAAAAAGTTACCCAAAACCAAAACAAAATTCACTTCAATCAGACATTGGAATACAAAGTTATAGCCTTCTAAGTTTACATGCACAGTTACTATACATCCCACAACCCGGTCATCGGGTCAAATGGATCAACAGTCCAACCATTCGAATCAGACAGTTTTTGACGCAAATAGAATCCAATCCCCCCCAACCAAAAGAAAAGAAAAATAAATAAATTATTAGGGAAGTGTAGTATAAGAAAAACCATCTTTAAAACTCAAATCAAAAATTACATAAATCAATGACGACATTTGGGAAAAGAAGAATGGGGAGAGGAAGATAAGCCACCTAATTAAGCAAGAAACAATTCCTAAATAAACAGAAGAAGAACATCCTAAATTAGAAAAATGTGTTTCAACGGTCATTATTGTCTTAGCTTGCGCTTCTTTAGTTTTCTTAACCTTTCCCTTCTCTCTTCTTCTTCGATGAGGCGAAGCTCTCTTTCGTCTTCCTCTCTTGCAATTTTTGCACTGCAAAAAACCAGAGTGAGAACCAATATATGTAGTGCTAATAATGACGCGATGAGGGGTGGTCCAAACCTACCATTTGATGACCCTGCCCTAATAGGCGAAAGAGGGGGAGGGGGGAGGGGGTCCCAACTATTATAAGGCTCAGTTTGGAAAGAGTATAAATACAAATATGTACAGTCCTTCCGAACTGAGCCTAAAGAATCATTACCTTTTCCTCTCTTCCCTTTGGATATCATCGAAATTAGCTTCCATGTCACTGTCATCTTCATCCCTACCAGTATACTTATTCGGGTTATACCTGAAAAAGAGTTTTCCGTGATTACATTCTGAAGCAGCAACAAAAATGACCAGATTTTGGCTACTATATAGATAATGCAGTTGACTTTCAAGTAAACATCCACATGACAACGAAGGCAGAATCTTGTGGACTGAAAAAGATGGCACTTGTACCAAATAATATTTTTCCTTCATGATGGATTAAGAGTTAGATGACTTAGACAAAGTGTAATCAACATCAGTTTTCAACTACCCCATGCCTTCATGCTACCCAAAAAAAACTAGTCTTTAACTAGTCAACTAACCACTCGGTGTATATTCATGATGCTGGTCTAGGGAGACTAATCATTAGCTAGATTGACTAGGTACTAGGTCAACTAAGAACTAGCCAGCCTAGTCGACCTAATCGGCCACAAGCTATTTTAAAATGTTATTTGCTTGTTTTTATCTTTAATTATTTAATATAATATAATATAATTTGCTTCAAAAAATTATAATATAATATATGCCTTCTATTATGTACATGCACATTAGTTACTTTAAGCATTTCTGAGGGCACATGGTTGCGTGATGGTATATAAAAGAAGCAAGGCATAAGATAAAAGGACGATGAAGATGTTCTTTTAGATATTTCAATCAGTAGTGTGCTGCTATGGAATTTCCACAAACAAGGGACCAACTCGGATATTTAAAGTTGCTATCCACCTTTGGAAAACAAAATTGTAACCCATCTGGCCTTCTTTTGTATGCTTGCAAAAGAAAGATTTTAAACTAAATATTATTTGTTTATTGTATATTTATAGTTTTTTATTGAATTATATATGATATTGCATCATTATCTTAAATTTAGAAAATGTATGTACTTTTTATGGTCAACTAACCAGCACTCAGGCACCGTTTAGTACCCACACCACTTAGGAAGACCAAAATAATTAGTTATTGTCATGCTGCATGACAACTGCTTAGATCTAATTTAGTCCAAGTCCAGCTTTCTAAAAACTTCCTGGCTAGAAGATGGATTCAGATTAGTTTACTTCAATCCCATTTTCTGATGACCATTCTTTCAACCACTAGAAGTGAAGACATGACTTTTTTTTGGTAAGCAGGAATTTCATTAAGAGAACAAACAGGAACAACAAACACCAAACCAACAAACTCAAACCAAACAACCTAAGAAAACAGAGAATAAACAACTACACTAGAAGACAGGAAGCTTAAACAAAGAAATCACCAACTGATGCAGTAGGGCCAGAACAAACTTATCACCAGACAGAAACGAGAGAGTAAGAGAGTGTGTGAGAGGGAGAGGGAGAGGGGGTGGAGAAAGAGAAATGAGAGAGAAAACCCAAGGAATCACTCCAAGGGGTCCTAGAATCACTCCATACAGCAAACTTGCTCTAAAGAAATCTTCATTCATTCATTAGCTTCAAAAAGAAGAGAATACAACTATTTATAGAGTGACACGTGTGGCCCTGAATACTGTTCACCGTAATTATATAAATGTCATTCCTTGTCTTGTGCATCAAAAAACACAATAACTTTCTATCTACTAGTGCAAATAAGCTGAAATTTGAAAGGCAAGCCCTACTAAACTAGAGGAACAAGATGTTATAGCCCAGGCCCCACACAGGACTAGTTAAAATGACGAAAATACCCATACTGTCCAAATATACAAAAAATTAAGAACATCCCATATTTGATTCTTCAGCTCCTGCATTATTCTCACTTGATTCAAAAAAAAATTGTCCTCGAGTTTTGAATAACTTGAGGATGAAAAGTTGATGTACCTCAATGACAAAAGGAGTAGTAATTCCCATAACTACTTCAACATACTTGGACTGTAGAGTAGATGTCACACACAAAGCTATAAATGGATCTTGAAAGTAATGTATGTCTGAAATACTACCTTCTATAACCTTCGTTGTTAAATAATCAATAGCATTAGCTTCTTGACCACTTACATCACCAATCACTATGAACTTTCATATCCAAAATCTCAACTGCAGCATTTGGAACTTTTCCTTCAATCTCTAGTTGAGAAATCTCCATCTCTATGTGTCCATCTCCCCTTGGTTCTTCAGCAAAATCTTGAACTTCTGCCATTATCGATGTTGGTGGAACATGTACAATGTCAACTTGTAATTCTTGAATTGGATCCAGTTGAACTTGTAAGGTAAGGTTGTGACTTACTTCCTTACTAACATCTACTACAACCAACACATTTGTATCTTGCCCCACTTACTCTCTTCTTGATCATTAACCTCAAGTTGACCATGGGTGTTGGAAGTTTCTTCTTCAACCATTCTAATCTTCTCTTGGCCTACATTCTTTTGATCTTCAATGTTTACAACTTCTATAAATTGAAATTCTTCATTCACAACTTTATCTCTAGGATGGGCATCGACATGCAAGAAATCATCTTCTTTATCTCCAACTTTGTACTTTTTTCTCATTGGCTTCAAATTCTTTGTTGTAATCAGCTGCTTCTTCTCTATCTTGAGAGCCAATTCAAAGGCATGATGTAAGTTATAAATCTGAATTGTAGACAATTCATTCTTGATATAATCCCTTAGTTCATTCATGAAATGAACTGATTTGTGCCTTTCACTTTCTGTAATGTCACAGCTAATATATAATTCATTAAACTTATGCATATATTAAACTACAGATAGCATACCTTGCTTGAGATTAGTCAACTCCACATATAGATCATCATGGAAGTACTGTGGAATGTACTTTTCTTACAAATACCTCTTCATCTTTGCCCATGTGGTAATAGGATATTCACCTCTATTTTCTAGTCGTTGCTCAAGAGTTCTCCACCATACTTTAGCAATACCCACAAGCTTCATGGGTGCATATCTAAATCTTTGTTTTTCAGACATATCATGCCAATCGAAATATTCTTCTATTAAAGCAATCCAATTAAAGAATGCTTGCATGTCTTCATCTCCATTGAAATTAGGCACTTCCCTTTCTCTTCTAACATTCTTGAAAACCTTACTCCTACAGCCAACATTACTAGATCTACTTTCTTCCACCAATTTCTCAAGTAAATCAACCATAGACCCTTCATATGGTTCATAAGCCATATCATCCTTGATTCTAGGCCCATGAGATTGTTTAAATGATACCCTAGGCCCATAGAATCAGTCACTTTGTGAGAACATGGTGACTAACCATTAGCTCTAATACCAAAACCAATGCAATAGGGCTAGAACAAACTATCACCAAACAGAAATGAGAGAATAAGAGAGGGTGTGAGAGGGAGAAGGGGAGGAGAGTTACAGCTCCATATATATATATAGAGAGAGAGAGAGAGAGAGAGAAATGAGAGAATAAGAGTGTGTGAGAGAGAGAGGGAGGAGAAGAGGAGGAGAGTTACAGCTCCATATATATATATGGTTAATGGTTTAATGCTAGCTTGCACATGTGCTCTTACACTTGTGTCTGTGTCTCCTTTCTCCATCTTTTCTTCCAAAGGTGTGATATTTCTTCTCTTTCCCATGTCTATTCTTTCCCTCATAATTAAAATCCTTAATTCCCCTTCTTTACCCACCACATTCACCAGAATAGAATTCTTCACCTCATCCTACATTACCCTATATAGTTGGAATAAGGGTTTGTTGGCATTGCGTTAGTTTCACAAGCATTCAATCTGTTTCATATGTACATTTTACTTTCCACTGTAAAACCAACCATTTGACCATAAAATCCTTAAATCTTTAGACGCCCAGAAATCCCACAAGGGTTTGTTTCATATGTATGTTTTCCTTGTGGGCTTTAAGTTACCAATCCAAGATTGCAAGGAACTGGCCTAAGCAAACGTGCTCAATCACTTTCTTTTCATTTCTGGTTCAAAAAAAAAAAAGTGCATGCATGCAACAATGAAGATGCTACTTATTAACTGGCAAATTTGAGTCAGGAGCAGTGCACGGTTTACGAATTTTGAACAAATGCAGTTACAGCTCCATTTAAGAACAGATTTGTTGCACCATTACTAAATGCTGCAGTTTCTCAAAAATTAATAGCATTGAAGACATTTAACATCTCCAAACACCACCACAACCCCAAAAGGAAAAAAAATAGGATTAAACAAAATAAAAAGTTAAAAACCTATATGTTGTTGAGCTACATCTAAATTTAGAGCACATATCAGCACAGAAAATAACTCCAGCAGATTGTTAAATTATAAATGCACTCATTGCAACCTCACTAGTGTATGCATTAACAGAAAATACAAAAAAGGAAACATAAGAAAGACTTGCTCAAACATTTTTCTAACTACATCTAAATGTAGAATAACTTCATATCAGCACTGAAAATAACTCCAGCAGATTGTTAAATTATAAATGCATCGCAACTGCACTAGTGTATGCATTAGCAGAAAAGGAAAAAAAAAAAAACTTAAGAAAGACTCACCCAAACATTTTTCGAATCATGCTGATAGCCTGATCACCCTCATCTTCATCTTCTTCGTCAGAGTATCGCTTCACAGGTTTCTTTTTTGGGCGTTGCTCTTGCATGCTTGCACGCACTGGAATTTGCTTAGGGGCCTTAATCTGTAGAATTTAGTAGAAGAAAGTAAATGCTAGGCAGAGAGAGAGAGAGAGAGAGAGGAGATGTAAACCTGAGGTTTTGAAGAAACTGGTTGTTTTGTTATTACTTTATTCCTTTCTGGTTCCCGGAATTTCTGTTCTGAATGTTGCTTTTGTACAGGTGGATGCAACTTTGGTAATGGAGCTTTCTGCACACCAGACTGGGAACTTTTTGCACCTACTGCAGAAGCCTTCTTCTCCACAGTAGGAACAGGCATCTTAGACGGCAAGCCCTTTGGCCCCACTGGCCGGCCAGGCCCATTTCCAGAGTTGCTACCAAGCTCTCTTCTAGGATCAGTAGATGTCGATTTTGGCCTACTTGGAGGAGCCACCTTCTGGACTCCTGCTTTTGGTGGCATTTTGTGGTTCATAGAAACAGGTTTTCTCTCTTCATGACCATTGGAAACTGGCCTGCTAGGCTTGTTCACTAACTGCTTGCTCTTCAACGGCACTTGAGTTGATCGGGCATCTTCGACATCAGCAAAAACCTGTATAAGTTTCCTTAATAAAAATACTATGTATATGGCCTAGACCAACAACTAGATGTGATTGAATAGAGCACGAGTGCACCAGAACCTGGGACAGAAACATTGCGGGGCGGAGGTTCTTTTGTAGGAGCAGGGAATTCTGCATCGTCAGACAACAGAAAAGAATAATCCCGTGTATCCTTGAGCTTCTGCACTTTCTTTTGTAACTACAGAATAGGCAATCCACAGCATTCATTAGAACTCATTACATGCATTTCACAAGGCTACTGAATAACTTATCCAAAAATGGAGTCTTTTTACCTCACTAACAATTTTTGGCGGTTCTTCACGTACAGCAGGCTTAGTTCCTGAAGCAGTTGGAGTTGGGCTCTTTTTGTTCTGTGCCTGTGAAGACAAGTAAAATTATCAAGTGACAGATGCAAATAAATGGGGAATACAAGCATATAATACTTAGGCCCCATTCATTTAGCGATAAATAAGAGGGGGAAAGTTGGTCAATGGGTATCTCTTTCCCATTGACCAACTTTACAATGTTCTTTTTGCATTAAGTACTGGGCCCCAGGTAAAGAGGGCTTCATTTACCTGGGTAAAACTTGCCCATCTCCCAGGTGGGTAAGTAACTTTCCCACCTGGGAAAAAGTTTATAAAACATAATAGGACAAGTTTGCCCTTGTTAACATTAGCATTTTATGGGTAAAAAGGTCATTAAATTACTTACCTGGGAATCAAAAGAACATGGGTAAGTGAACTTACCCAGGTCCAGGTAAGTGTTACCCAGAAAACATTTACCTGGGCAAGTGAGAAATTTGTAAACAAACAGGGCCTTAAAGGAGTTTCACATCCTCCTGCCATCAGAACATATTTAGGCTAGTTGGTGCTACTACCTATTACAGTATCTAGGTCCAAGCTACTCGATCATTTTCCTTGCTGGATTTCTCATCACAATAGACTCCAAAATATTTGGACGGTAAGAAACATTTGAATGGGTATATTTTGGGTAATAGGAGAGCTCCTAGCCGTACCCATCAAATGTAAGGTCCCTACGTAAATATGCATCTCGCAACCAATGGTAAACAGTTAATTGGATAATTTTTTTGTAACACAAGATTTTTTTTATCAGTTTTGTAACACAAGATTTCCTAGCTATACCTATCAAAATTAGGATTCTTACCTACATGTGCATTTATCAACCTGTAATGGAGGGATAAAATGTGCAGATGATGATGATACAACAATTCATCTAAACACAAAAGTTAATGGTAGATATCATATATCAAGGATATTTACTCTCATGCTTCAATTTGTGCTTTGGTTCAAAAAATCAAAGATACATCCAGGATTGAAATCAAGAATCAATTAAATGAGATTATGAGAGACTAATGTTTTATTTTATTTAGAGGCCATCAGTTAATACACTGGCAAATTCTCAGGTTAACAAGTATGACAACACAGATTGAAATCTGCAAGCAGCCACTTCATGCACGAAAATGCCAATATCCAGCCCATGCCTCCCACAACTCCAAATAGCTGGGGGCAACGTTGGGTAATGACCCTTGGCCCTTTATTTTATTTTGTTTTGTTGTGTTGTGTTTTATTTGTGAGTTAATGTGGGGTTTAGGCTTTTGTATATATTGTACTTGATACATATCCTCATACCATGGGATACTAGGTTCAATTGGATGAAATGTAATTTTTATTTCTGCACTACTAATGAAATTACTTGTTAGTTGTCACCTAGCACACATACAGAGAGAGAGAGAGACATACAGCATGATGCAAACTTGAAAACCTTGATGCCAAATGCTGGTTTTCTAGTATTGACTTGCTTTCTTGTATTACTCTTTGAGCAATAACAGGCTGAGAAGGGCCAAAGAAGGATCCATAACTGCATAGCAATAAACAATCCACATGAGGATGACATAATCTAGGAGCAAACTTAAAGATGAAAACCATGTAATCAGCTCAATAACCTCCTCGAACATATAAAATAATGAAGCATTCATTTCCAGCCAAAATCCTGAACTATCAAAGCATGGTATTTATTTACTTCTATAAGAAAACTTGAAACCATAATAACAGTAACCACTAAAACAAGGCATGGATCATAAATACTGATAACTCAGAAGCATGCATCCATACATGCCAATAGACCTACAAACCAATAAAGAAAGCCCACAACCTCCAACTTTCCCACTTAAAAAGGCCCTTGTTTTTTCTTCTTTTTTTTGTGAGGGTGGGGGGAGGGCATTTGATCATTGAATGCATAACTTATAAGTAATTATCTTGTATCTTGGCCTAGATTCATATACATTCATATTCACTAGGTCATCATATAGTTTGTGGACTAAGAACCCAGCCTGCGCCATTAAATATACTTATGTAACTGGATGTATCAAGCCATCAGCAACAGCTATGGCCTGCTTACTAGCAGTCTAAAAATATATGGCAATATAGGTAGCTAAATACTCAATTTAACTAAGCCTTGTCCTAAATATATGTGGTTAGCTACATGATTCCTTTTCATCCATTCCCTTCTGTTTAGGCACAAGGCGAGGCGCACGCCTTTCTAAGAAAGGCACAAAATTACAAAAAATAAACTAAAAATCAAAAAAAGTCAGAAAAATCAAAAAAATCAAAAATATTAAACATAATGTTAATAAAAAATATAAACTTAAATTTTAAAACAAATGTTTTAAAAAACCTACTATCTAAAATTAAAATACATAAACGTAACATGTAAAGCGTATTCAAATGAAAATTTAAAAATAAAAGCAAACATATAAAGCATTTTCAAGCATGCAAAACCCACAATCTCTTTTTTTCCTTAATTGCATTGCTTCAAGTAGCTAATATGATATAAAACATATTGCATTCTTGATTCTCTGAGTCACCTTTGTACCATGCCCCTCGAGGCAAGCCCAAACAAGTCTATGTTGAGAGCCCCCTATTTGCTATTGTTGTTCATTCATTCATTACAATAAAATATCTTCTTAAAAGGCAATGAAAGTTATAAAATCATTATATTTTATGTGAGAAATAACAATTTCAGAGCCTAACATAGACTTGTTCGGGTTTGCCTCGAGGAGCGTGGCTAGGGGTCCGGAGGCGGAGCCCCTGGCCCAGCTGTTAGACTCAAAAAACAGCAAAAAAGCACAAAATTTTAAAAAGGCGCACGCCTGGGCTGAGGCGCAAGGTGCATCAGGCACACGCCTAGGTGCACCAGGCGTGTGCCTTTTGAAAGGGGTGCGCCTAGGACCTGGGCAAGGCGCATACCCCAAAATGCGCCTAGGCACGCCTCAGGCACACCTTTTAAATCACTGTTTTGGTGTAAACTGTCATCGCTGTAAAAGTACATTGATGGAGTTCAACACGGATGGGTTTAAAATGAGTAAACCGTTGGAACTTTTAAAAGTGTGATGATCGACGTAAATACTACATAGATAAAATTGATGTAGTATTTACATTGATTATCAATGTAAAACTCAATTGTGCATGAGGATTACATCAATTTTTTATGTAAAACTTACACTGAAAACAAATGCATGAAAATACAGACCGGGAGTGGAGTTTTACACCAGTCCGTATCTACACTGAAAATAAATGCAGCCTTAGTGTCATATCTATTGTTAAATTTTAGTCCCTTAAATAAATCATTACTCACTACTTCAACCCATGACCTTTTTTATGAATAAAATAACCCATTACTTTTTTTTCATCTGTCCCTATCTCTTCTAAAGCCTTAAACTTGTAACAGACCATTTCTTCTCAGTTCTCATTAATGCCATAGATGGTCTTCCCCACATGTCACCAAACCATCTTAGTCTACTTTCCCTCATTTTATCACCTATTGGAAATCCACCTAGGTTCTTTCAAATATGATCATTTTTTATCCTATGGCCTTATAACTATTATATAAAGTTTTCCTTTTTGTCTAAGTGCTACTCCCATCACATATGACTTTTAAAGTTTTAATGCACCCCTTCATTTTGCCCATCCTGCTCTAATTATATGGGCAGCATCCTCCTTAATATCTCCATTATACTATGGAAGTCAGCAAGGGGTTACATCATGCTGCTGAAAGATGGTAATTAAGAAGTTATTTAAGAGGAATTAATATGGCATGGTCAAAAAATGCTCACTTGTCATATGGAAGTTTCTTCTTCTCTTGGACCTGGGTGGGAACAGAACTAGATTCCTTCTTAATCTTCTTTCTAAGGGATTCTTTTAGCTTTTGCCTTAACTTTAGGTATTCCAGTTCTTCTTTGGTAGGCTTTGGATCCTCCTCTTCTTCATACTCTTCCTCTGCTTCTCCTTCTTGATCTTCCCCATCCTCTTCATAGTCACCAAATTCTTCATCATGTTGATGCAGCTCCTACAGAGAATATAAAAACAATAATAACAAAGAGCAATATTAAGGGGAGGAAAAGGGACAATCTAAACAACTGACCCTTCACTTAACGGTTCATATTTAACACAAGAAACTAGTAGGCTTCAACATAAATCAACAAACTGCTTACAGCTCTACTATAGCCTCGCATCTCTTTGTCAAATCTCCAAGAAGCTTGCTAGATTAATTTGCATAAGTAATATGTACAAAGATCTGATGCCTGAAAGTCAAAATGAAAAGAGACATCACACAAGCGCCCCAGGGACCAAATATTCTGCGTTTTTATCAATCAAATACATAGCTGATAATGAATATTACAGCATAAAACCCTTTCCCGGACTTAATTGTTATTTTACAAACTAAGCCAAACTCTGCTATCATATATAACCCCTCCCCGAGATACCAACACCATTGACAGAAAAAAGGAAGAGGGAAAAACCAACACCGCCTTGAGAGATTAAAAACAAAAAACAAAAACAAAACCTTAATGAATTCAAATCTTTGATGGTCGCTCTAGAATTGCATTTCGATGCTCTATATACTCATGAGCCTTCGTATATGCATCTTTCTTCATTTTCTTCAATAAAAATCGTCTTTTGTGGATAAGACACAAATAGATGGGAGGAAAAACTAAAAATCACGAGAAACCCTACAGCATTGAGGAAATCTCCATTCTCGAAACAGATCTTAGATATCATCCCCTTAACCCAAAATAAAAAAGCCATTCTCGTTTTCATAAAGAGATCCGATCTGCACATAAAAATTGAAACTTGTTACAAGTTGTAAAGTCCAGTCTTACCTGTACAATCAACAAAAAACGGATCAATTGCTCGCAATCCTCAACGACGAACCCTTGATCGGGCGCACAAGTAGAATAGACGAAACCTAATGAACATGCAGATGAAGTAGATCGAGACCCTAGATAGCATATCGAAGACCCGCCTTTCCCGAACGAAAACCCTATCGATAAAGAGGGAGATGCCTCTTCGTCGATACGGCTGTTGTGGTTAACGCACGAGCAAAGTGACCGAAGGAGGAAGGACCCAGAAACAAGCTAGCATCTGCTAACCAGCGCTGGTGGCGTAACACACCCTTGCAACTTCGCGGGGTATGCCGCCACAACGGGCACTAATCGGCGTACTCTTCACGCGCGCATAATCAGCGTACCCTCCATCCGAAAATGTGACACGTCACACGTAAAAGATTTAAAATACTAAGGCTGCGTTTGGTTTGCACTGCAATTTATATGCCTCAGTACAAAATGCATGGGAGCCGGAGTGCAAATGAAAAATGATTCAAATTCTGATTTAATTTTGTTTTGGGTTTTATTTTATTCTACTTAAGTTATTAATTTACTTCATCTGTACCGCAATCAAACAGAATGACGTTAAATTTTAAAACAAAAAGAAATCAGAATTTGAACCCAAATCATTTTCACTATCATAGTTCTGCACTAATGTAAATAAATTTGCATGAAAACCAAACACAGCTTAAGAATTAAATTTTTTTGCTGCAAAGTTTCTGTTTGGTTCGCATGAATAAAGGTTTGGAATTGGAATGGTCCAACTATTTGGCTAGGCAGAATCGAAATCCTATTTCCATTCTTGATGAAACGGCATTCCCCCATTTGAGGGAATGACTATACCCTCCCCCTTCATTAGGGATGAAAATCCATTCTAATTGATTTTGATTCCCATTTGAACCAAACAAGTGGAAGGAATAGAACTAATATACCATTCCAATGGATTTTGACTATAATTCCAATATGAGTTTTGTCATTAACTAAATTTTTGTATTATTTTTTATTGTTTTTAAACATAATTTAAATGAATTTTAAATTAGTGAAAGTTGATTTTAAAATCAATACATTTTTAATAATTTATTTTTAAAATATTATTAATAAAAGTTTTGAGTTATTTGTAAACCATTATCAATGTACATATATTAAATGGAGTTTAGATTAATAAAATTTTGTTATTTTATTAGTACAATCAAATTTATTGATAAATTTTATTCAACTTTAGTAAATGTTAATGTTTTTTGCTAATATTTTATAATTTTAAATGGAATTTAAATAGATTTAAAATTATCATTTTTATTGGTAATAACTATGAATCATTCTATGATTATATAATTAATTATAATTACAACAAGACTTTTATATTTAACTATTAATTATTATAATTTTACTATTATTGCTTATCTTATTTTGATATTTAAATTTATTTCAACTTAATTAACATTTGGAAGGTGGAGAGGGAAAGAAAGATAGAAAGAGAGGGGGAGGGAGAAAGAGATTTAGAATAAAATATTTGGTGATTTGTTTGAAATGTGAGATAGTTTAGGAAAAACTTCAAGTGGGTGAAGACCTTTTATGTATGTATGCATGTACTAGCGGTGACCCGTGCATTGCTATTTAAAAATGTATTTTTTAAGATAAAAAAGTAGTAATAGTGATTCACCAAAGTTTTATATATTTATATTTTGTTGTATATATTTCTATTTTGTTGTATATATTTTTATTTTTTACATAGAAAATAATATAAACAATATCTTTCTTTTCTTTTTTAGTTACTAAATTTTAAATTTGTTCCTTTTATATAGATTATATATTATAAGAAGTACATAAACCACCAACTTAGCATGACAACTAGATGATAGTGGCTCAATTGATAGGTTCTCTAACTAGTTGTAGTAGAAACTTGGAATCAAATCCCATGGCCATGGGGGTTGGGGGTAAGGGTTTAGGGATGCATGGGTGACCCTCTTTTTGTATAGCCCTATAAAGCAAAAAAAAAAGTGCTTAGCATGAGATCAATAACTAGGTTAATAAAAATTCAAAATTGAACTGATGAAGATAACAAAAGGCTCACGTTATGTGTTTTCTTATTGTATTTTATTATTAACCAAAATAATCCATGAAACAAATCTCCATTAAATTAATAAAAACCCGATAACTCATGTAAAAGAGCAATGCCTTTTTAGACTCTTATATAAGAAGAAGATCCATTCACCTACACGTTTAGGTTTTGACATTAGTTTGGCTCCAAGCTAAAGTCATATTTAGGTTGACCCTTAACCAAAACCATATCCATCTAATTTACACCCCTATTTGATTAGAGATAGCGAAAAATGATTCATAGAGGTTTAAGAGGGAAATAGGGATTTAATTTGTTGAACCAAAATAACCCATGAAACAAATCTACATTAAATTGATAAAAAATAGAGAATAAGATTAGTTCATCCCATGTGCGAGGAAGGAGAAAATGAGGAGGTACATGTGAAGTATGCAATGAGAGGACCGCATTGTTGTTCAAATTTTATACATTTTGATCCTTAAATAAACTTTTTTTCTTTTTAGTGGATATTTATTAGGGTGATTATGGGTCAAGTTAGGCCTAAGTTTTTTTATATAATATTTATATTAAATGGCATATATATCCATAAGGGTAAAAGATAAAAACTCCCCCGAAGTTTCTGACAATTATAAAAACCTTCCCTTTAGTTTTAGTTTAATGAACACCTCCCCTTAACTTTTGAAAAGCTCAACAAAAACCTCCCTTATGACACTGACGAGTCAAAAAACATTAGGATAATGCATTAGTTTTTTCCAAATACCCATTATACCATTTTGTAAATTATTTTACATACAATTGTATTGAAATAACCTTATTTGAAACTCGACAAAAACCCTCATTCAATCTCTTTATCCTTTTTCAATATCAACTCAAAGAGATGAGAACCTTGTTTGAAACTCCATTGTCTCAAGAAAAGGGGAAGTTTGAAAGAATCTCTACTATTTTCTTTATCATCTTTCGTCTTTCAGCCATGAAACTTTATCGATTCAAGCTAGGTTGAAAGGTGTTAATATAGTTGGGAACATAAGGCCAAACGAGTGAACCCAAACTTGAATATAATTTTTTAGGGTTACAACACAAGAGTTGCTATATTTTCGGAAATTGCTTATATAAAGGTGGTTCTACTATGATTTCTTTGTACATTAACTGATAGACTCCCAATGTTGGGTTGCCCCATTTCAAAATTTGTAGTTGCTCATGTTGAGTGTGACGTCAAACAAATCTTCAACATCTAGAGGTTCTTACCTCAAATATAAGAATAAAATATGCAAATGTGGCCGAAAAGCTATAATACGGGTCTCTAAGTTAGTAGATAACCCGCATATGCTATACTTCTTTTGTATTGGGTGGTTTTTAGGTGTAATGAAATTTTATTTTCCCTACTATTGATTTTTTTTTCAAGTAAACATATTAAGTTCTTAAAAGTGTAATTTGCTTATATTGCTACCACCATATTTGTTTTGATATTTTTTCCCTTTTTTTTCAAATACATATGTTCAAATTAAAAAAAAATGTATTTTTTCATGGTGTAACACTTACAATGAAGACAATAACCAAGATATTGATTATCCAATGGTAATGGAACAATGAGAAGAGGTAAATAGTATATATTTGAAGAAAAATAGTGGCTCAATTATATAGGAGGAGACAAGTGTTGACTAAATTGGGTGCAAAGGTGGATGGATAACATTTATCACACAAATCAACATGTATAATGGTAGTGGTGGCTCTTTTGCTTATTGTATATTTAAGCTTCTTTAATATTATAGGCCAAACAGGAACAATATCTTTTTAGACCTTTTGGGTAGACCAATTTTGTATTAATGCTCTAATCCACTTATAATTTTGAAGTTGTAATTGCAATTTAATTGTAATTTTGAATATATTTAGTTTTTTAACGATGGCATTGAACTATAAAGTTTAACTCAAAATATATATTGTGTTTGGTTTTGGTAACAATGTTAAATCATGTTATAATTTCAAATTGGTTATAAAGAGATGCATCATTACTTTTCCACTTTATCTGAATTGAATGTAGGCATGGAAAGGATAGGTGCTTTTTATTTTTTTCGGCCAAGTTTGAAAGAGAATATTGCAAAGCTCTACTCTACAGATAGGTATAAAAGTTTGTTTTCTTAAACTTTGTACATTTTTTACAACTTTTTGTTCATGTTAAATGATTTGGCTAGGGATGACGGTTGGTCGGTTTTAAGTGTTTAGATTTGAGACCTACCAATGTCATACCTAATAGATGGGAACAACTTTGGTAATGACTTTTTTCAAGGAGATTAATGTATTTGTACATTTATTCCCAATTCCATCTTATCAACTATTAAGCTATTCATGCTAGTTGTAAACATTACCTACTTATCTTTGCACATGATTAGGGGTGGCCATGAGCCAAGCTCTTCACGAGCTACTCGAGCTCAGATTGGCTTGGTTTCAACCGAGCTTTGAGCCAAGCTCGAAATAAAACTATAGAAAATAATATATATAATAAAAATATAATAATTCTTAATTTTTTAAATATCAAATAAAAAATATTTTTTATATAATTTTTATTTTTATAAAACATTTTTTCTCAAATCGAGCTCGAGCTCAAGGTTCTAGCTCGAACCGAGCTCGAGCCTTATACTATTTGGCTCGGCTCGAATCCACCCCTACACATGATAAACTAAAATTAATTTGAATAGGTTTAGATATATGTTACATAGAATTTTCGAAAAAGGGTGACTTACCCACATTGAACACTTGTGGACACAAAGACTAACTTGACACTTGAGAGATTCTTACCTCTCAAATATGTAATATGTTGCTATCGAACTCCCTCTAAAAGATGAATTTAGGACATGAATGTAATGCTTGATAGTTTAGTATAAATGTTTTTTTTTCTTTGGATGATCTACAAAATTGTTGGCAATTGTCATTGGCTACCTTGTTATGAATGGAACAAAACAGCTTTACATTCCACTTAGATTCCATGTGGCATCTTTTTATGTGCATGAGGTATCATTCAATCTAAATAATCATTGCATTTAGTGTAGTATGAAGTAATTTTTCTCTAGGGCAATGACATGATATTGATCATTCGATCAAATTGCAAATTTGCAATATTTGGGTGATTAAAGAGCTAAAAAGTTCATAGAAGAAAACATGTTATCCCATGTTCAAATAACTCTATATCAGGTTTACCTAGATTGATGTCATTGAATTCATGATCTAATTAGGCTCTCTTATTTATTCACTTGCAACATTAACTTGGGATGAAAATTGCTACTTTTTACCTTCACTTAATATGAAAATAGAGCCCTAATGATTTTAAATTGTAATAGAAATGTTGGATCTTTCTGGTGTTGAGTTATTATAGGTGTTGGTATGCTCGTTGATGTAGTCGCATAGTACATGGGAGAAGTGGTCTTTCATGTTTACTTATGTAGTGGTGAAGATCTTCAAGAATATGCTTCAAATTTTGTTTTAATTTATGCTTTTCTTTAAACTGTAATGCAAGTTGGAGATATGATTGTACTCATATAGTTTGAAGGGTGAACTTTTCCATGGGTATAAAAACAATTATCATAATAAACCTAAGTCAAATTTTGTAGTGTTTGTTGTTTACTTGCCTATTCGTATCATCTAGAATCAAATAGTTTGAAGGGCTTAAATTGTATTCACCAAGATTACCCACTTGGTCTTTTATTTTATAATACTACTATCTATAGGCTACAAAATGACATCAGATGTAAGAAAAATAGTAATTTTAATCTTTTCAACATAAAAAAATGATAGACTTTAGTTAACTGAACATCAACTCCAGCTTATTCTGGTTTATTGGACTGCAATTACATGTACAGTTTAGAGTTTGGATAAATATGGATGTAATGGAAAAAGTAAGATAATCAGTAATAGGTTTACAATCTTTGCTTATATTGATTGAAATTGAATGTATTATAAACACATTCTTGAGACCTTTGTTTTACATAATTTTCAAAAGTTTAAAGTTTCTTCTCTTATACAAATAAATTCAAGTCATAAATATTCTCCTAACTAACTTAATATATTTAAATTTGGGAGAAAGAGACCAAGTTTTTATATAGTTAATTTCTACAAAAGTAAACAACTGCATAAGTCGAAACTTGAACTGCATGGTTAGAAAATGGTGTTCATAGTGTTTTGTGACATTTCAACTGCATGGTTAGCAAAAAAAAGGCATATATTAAATGATAATCAGAGAGCTTTTAATCAATTTTGTTGGGTTTAGTAGGCTCAAGTTATTTTCAAACACTAGACTTAAGTATACATATAACATATTAATGAATAATTTAGTCTGTAACATCCGATATGTAAAATAAAAAACATGCTTTAGTTTATTCGAAGAAATTTGAGATTGAGTGTTTTAACTATTTGTGTCACATTTAAAAACGATTCAAGTCTATATTGATATCAAGTCAAATAAAACATTCCCTCCAAACCCAACTCATACACATGATGACTATATGATCAAGCTCTATGATGAACTTTCGACACTATCAATATTGTACTTGTTGATTACCCACCCAATTACAGTACAATGTAGATCAATTTTGAATGTGTATATCTCACTTGTATGTTGTCAATGTTATGTTTATTTTTTAGTCTAAACAAATAATACAACATTAAGACTCGCTCTCAAAATTAAATTATGAAATATTACAGCATAATGAAAAATGGTATCCACATGACTCCATCATTTCATTATGAGAAATTAAATTGTGTAATATAATAGTCTAACCAAAAAACAAGTGTTCAGAATGATTTCTGATAGAAACTAATATACTTCAAAAATATTGTAAAAGTCTAATTCATGGTTAGGAAAAGTATAACTCTTGACTGTTCGGCTACTCTTGTATCTGAAAAATCATGTTCCGTTTGTGAGCCCGATGATGATTTTGAAGCCCATGTATCTAAAAGACATTGGTGCAAGTTGATGTTGTATATATTCCTATCATCACTGGCTTAAGAGTTAGACCAAGTCATATTTTTTTATGGGAACTCATAAACATGAAAATTACAACTACCCCTACTTTAAGACTAACCTCAGCACTCTAAGACTAACTTACTTGGTAGATAATCAGTTATGGTTTCTCAAATCTATCAATGTTAAGACTAACATCATCAAATGTTTGTTTGTATGGCAGATTATTTTTTATTAACACTATTTATTTACCTTTTTCCTTCGAAGGAAAAAGTAACAAAAATAAATTTATTCAAATTCCTAGCAAGCCCACTTTGGTTTTATTTAGTTTTTTAATTTCCTTCTCTTTTACTTTTGGGTTTTATTTTCCAAATAGGCTTGTATAGAATTAGGTAATCAAATACTCCTCCATGTGGTTTCATAACCTCTTTATATTATGATTTGATAATATTCATTTATACAACAAATTTCAACTTCCACCAAAGTTCCTTTAATATCTGAAATAACACTTATTTAAAGCAAGTCTATGACATGATTATGTCAAATCTAAGATAGCTGTGAAATTAATTTTAGATCTTTTGTAAAGTCTACACAAGGTACTATTACTATGGCTAATAATATGTAAAGTATCATCTAATTAGATATTCCCATTTAAGTTTATTTAGACTACCTAATTATAGATACTATTTGTTTACTTAATAAAAAGAATCATCATTTATATCTTGTTATGCTTAAAAGATAAACAATTATTGATACTATCAATAAGTATTTATTTAATTTTGTTGATTTGCAACAAAAACAATGTTAGAGATATGAAGATGCTAATAATCAAACAACATTATTTTACTGAAGTATTATTTAAGGGCGGATAGGCTTCTCAAATGACAATCTTATAAATATAAAGACTGCTAGTATATAAATATCATATCATATGAAACTTGAGATGACATTTTAGTATATAAATATCATATCATATGAAACTTGAGATGACATTTTAGTATATAAATATCATATCATATGAAACTTGAGATGACATTTTAGTATATAAATATCAGGTTAGAAATACGAAGATTGTTAGTTTATAAATATCAAATCATGTGCAACTTGAGATGATAATTTAGTATGTAAATATCAAGTTAGAGATATGAAGACCGTCAGTATAACTCTGTTTATTTAATACTTATAAAATAACATTTTATCTTGCAACTTGATGTTGAATTTGGATGCTTATGTCTTTGTTAGACACTGATGCAGCTCTTAATTGGGAATATAGCATCTATTGATTGCTCAATTGCACTTTGATGTTGATTTTGTGATGTAATAGCTCTGCTAGACTCTCCTACCACTATTTATTCCTCCCACCTATAATTAGATAGAAATATTCAATAAATATTAAAAAAAACAAACACTCAACCTACAACTAATGTATTTCAAGTTTGGTATATTAATATGACTTGTAAATTATGTGATTATCGTGTGACTTTGTAGATGATTCATTCCCACATGAAACAAAATTGCTTCCTATATTCCTTGGTATTGGCCCTTGACAAAACCCTAACATTGTATCCATAAATTTTGTTTTTAGAACATTTAACTTTCTTATGCTAAAATAGATGTTACTTTGCTAATGGCTCTTCATCCAATGCCCTTCTTCTAGCAACTCTTGGTTTTTCTAATTGTCTTCTTAATGGTGATATTTCAATGAGACTTTAAGAGCTTTCCGACCAATATTTTTTATCCAGTATATAGTGAATTGTTGGTGTATAAGTTGCTAATTATTTATCTTTTCCAACATTCATTGAAATAATCTTTAATTCTTTATCACCTATGGATTTCTATGGCTATTGCATGCTTGTAATGAATATCACTAATGTCCTAAACCCGACACATACAAGAAAAACTATAAATAAACACTCTCCCAAATGCCATAAAATAAATAATACCACTAATGTCCCCAAACTTCAAAACTTAGCAATTCCTTCAATTCAGTAATTAAAATAAAGTGAGTGAAGCAAAAGAAAAAAAATGCAAAAATGTTTAACAACTTATAAAATAAATATTTGACGAGTCGCCATTGCTTATTCAACCAACCTTACAACTTTTGATATAAAAACATTTGTGTCATTTGATGCTCTATAATGTTTAGATTTAATTTTAACCATTCACTTATGTTGAATGCAACAATAACTTTGAACCTAATAACCATTCACCTATGGGCAAATTTCTTAAACTACCCTTATGGTTTAGCTAATTGACTAATTCTACCCTTACTGTTTACATATTGTCTTAGAATATCCATAATTTTTTTACAATTGTCTAAAACCTCCATGCCATTAACGCCGTTAACGAAAAGATGAATAAGACTATTTTACCCATTATTTTCTTTCAAATTTTCACAATACTTCATTTGTCTTCTGCGTATATCAGAGAGCGATAAAGCTCTCACAACACATCCAAACAGTCAAAACTTTCCTAGGAGTAGGTGGTCGTTGATGGGGTTATGGCACGAAACCCTATGTATACAGAGAAGGTGATTATTGAAAGAGAACTTTAACAAATTGGCTTTTTTCCGAAGGATCTTAACCTGACCTAGGAGCAACCAAGTGTTCACATGAGTCGGTCCAGAATCTAATAGCTGCAAGCTCACTTTCAGTTTTCTGTATTAGTTGCACAGGATTGTTCTCAAAGTTATTCTTTGTTCTAGTAACACAACAAGCCATGCCATTTTTCGATCTAGGGGTTGGTTCTGGGCATTGACTTGTCGGAGACACTATAGTACACTCCTTTGTTCTAGTCACACTTCATCGAAGAGTGAAGTCCATCAAAATCAATGGCAAGTCTCTATCTACGACAGTGAAGGCATTGGAGATTTGTGCTAACGCAGTTGTCAAGGGGCATCCAAGAACGAAATCTCTCACCTGGCTAGTGTTCATCTTTGGTAGACTGGTTTATGGAGCTTGAAGTCTCGAACTATGTGAAGGTGCATGAGATCTTCAACCGGCTATCAAAACACTTTATATTCTCTGAATCAACAAAACAACCAAACTCATTCATACTGATTTTAGAGTTTTTACCTATAAGGACAGGTGTAGATGCGCTTCACCTTACCCTGGTGGTCAAACTTGTAGGTGTAGCTACAATGCAAGTTCGGGTGAACGGGAGACACAACATAGGTGTTGTTTGTGTGGCTAACACTATGGCTACAACCCCTACTCATGTTCCAAAGTTGACATCTTAAGACATTTCTTCATACAAAAAAACTGAAAGTGAGCTTGCAGGGGACTTCATGCTCCATAAAACTAGTATACCAATTTGGCCACTACCTCCCCTATGTCATAGTATATCTAGAAGCTCTCTTTTAGTCTTTTATAAGTAGATACAAAGCGACGATCACTGATCACTATCTAGTTGGTCCTGGCTGCACCCATTGGTTGGCATGCTAGAAAATGCTCAGGGAGCTGTTGTAGGTGTTGAATCCTGTTAAAGATGCACTCAATCTTCATCTCATGGACTGGAGTGGAGCGCATAGTGGTGGATGCCTTGGACTCTTTGCCCTGACTTTGCTTTCCCCTACATTGATGGCAACGAGATTTGATCATATAGGCAAACAATTATTCAATCCCAACTTGTATATCTTAGAGAATTCAATATTAATAGTTTCTGCAATTTTCACTCTAATATGTTTGTATTTTCTTTCACATACCTATAACTATAAAAAATGGAAAAAGATTACTTGCTCTTGGCAAGAATTGCATGGTGGTGGAGAAATAGAGCCACTAAATTCCACTATTTGAGGCTTGCAACCACATTCTTCATGGGAAAATGCTTTTTTAAACAAGTAAAGAGTTCATGAACCCATCTCAGAGCACGTTGAAGACAGTTGTCATTTGATGAAAACATTCAGCGAACAAGAAATTTGGGACGAAATTGGATGATCAATAAGAAGATGGAGAAGACAATTGTCATTTAACGAAAACATTCGGCCACCTGTTGTTAGTCTGAATGTATGCATAGATAATAGATCTGAAGCCATCAACTCAACCGTTGTTAAAGACACCTCCAGATGATGTTTCCAAAGCTGGTGGTTCCATCTCTTCGTGAGAAAGTTGAAGGGATGAGTGAGAGAGAGAGAGAGAGAGAGAGATGGATGAAGGGTAATATTGGATTTAAAAAAATTATGTCACGTGGTGTCACATGTGTATGGATGTTGATGGAACATTAACAGATGTTAACGATAGGGGTAAAGTAAGTCAATTATCAGAAACAATAGGGGTAGTTTAAGACAATAATTAAATAGTAAGGGTAGAGTTAGTTAATTAATTAAACAATAAGGGTAGTTTAAGAAATTTGCCCTTTATTAAATGACTTTGATATGTTATTTGCTAAATCATTGCTTTTTATTTTAAAGTTAAAGCCATGCGGATCTCAATGCAACGCCCTTGTATACTAGTTTAAAACTTGAATACATGTGTCACACATATAGAACATATGGTCCGCATTGGGCATTACATCATGTACAATATCAACAAGATATTATTCATTTTAACAAAGAATAGTTATTAATAAACATGTAATCTTATAATACAACAAATCAATCTTTCTCTAAAAAAACAAATTAAACACTTAACTTTTTGTCGATCTAACATGAAGCACCATACATGGACATCATTTGTAATATCAATATCATATTCCATTACTGGAAACCAAGTCCAACTGGGCCTAGCTTCAACTTCAACAACAATTCCAATAGGAAAATGCCATTATTACCAACCAAATATGGCTGATCATGTATAGGCCCAACCCAACATGCACATTGGGCCTAATGGATTTGGAATTGAGATTTTTTCCAGTAGTCTCAAAATGTGGTTGTAAACCATTTTCTTTTTTTTAGATAAATAAAAAAAATTATGACTTAAATAGAAATTAATTAAAAATCCAACTTTTCTCGTACATCATTTAGTCTTTTGAGGCATATAAGAAAGCTAATGGAAAATGTAAAGTATGATAAGACAAGCTATTGATCACCTAAGGTTTGTGAGCCTTTATTGGAGTTATTGTAATATGCAAATGTTGCATAAAGAGGACATGGATGGGCTTGAACATTAAGCAGTAAATTAGCTTAGATTAATAAAGAGGAAACAACCGAGTGATAACTGATATGAAATCAATCAATCACTCAACATTGATTAACACAAACCTCCACTCTAGGTTGATTTGTTTGAACTTATTGCCTTATTGGACTAAATGATGTTTGTAGTCTAAACATTTGAACTATGATGGAAACTAGAGAGATGTGATTTTTTTCATAGTCTTAATGTTTTACAGGTATTCCATTATATTTGCTTTGGATAAAATGCCTATATGTTCATCATTGGAAGACTTCATTATCATATTACCAATTCTTTTCAACTACCAAACAATTTATGCAATCTCTTGTTTTATTAGTGTGTTTTAAATGAATTTTTATATTGCAACTTGTAACATGCAAATAAACTAAATCGTCTTAAATAGTAAAGTATCAAATAAGTAATTTAAATATTTTTAAATTTAGACTAGAGAGAATAAAGTATGGAGTAACAGTAACCTTGAATTTGAAAGCAAGATTGAACTTAAAACATCCATGGCCCGCTCATTTGAAATTAATATAACAAGGAAAATGAGTACACCTGAATATGAAGCACATCCAATACCTAACAAGAAAAAAAAAACTAACACAAATTAAACAAAAAAATAAGAAAAAAATCTGAATGCTAGTTATGGTTTCATATGAATTGAATTTACATTCACTAAAACACCTTTCAATAAAATTGCTACATGATGGGAAGCTTTATCTTTAACAGAAAAACAAAATTAAATATACATCATTGTATTAAGAAGAAAATTAATGAAAAAAAATTCAATTTTAATTACCATTAGATTGTTCTTGTGCACAATCAATCTTGCAAACAAATCAATGCTTCTACAGTTTTTTTGTTTAAGTAAAGTTTGATATTGTTCTACCATTCTTCATCCAACACTAAACACAGACTCTTAGTGGGTTGTGTGGTCAACCCATCACCCAATCCACCCATTTAAATGGGTTGGGTTGTGGATAACCATTGGGTTAACCATTATAGACATAAGTATTAATTCCTTAGCATTTTTTTTTAATTTTCTTCATTTGAATTAAATAATTTATAATTAATGCATTAATTTTCTATTAATAATTGACTAAATTTAGTTTTGTCTTGAATCAATACATTTCACCCAACACAAATCCAAATCAATTTGACCCGAGTCCGAACTAGTTCAATGAGGTATGACCCGATCTAACATATATTGATCTAGGTTGACCCAAATCCAAAATAGACCCTGGATGGGATGGTTTGGTGCTACTTGCTCTGTCCAATTTGGGTTGTCTGGTCCAACCAATATTCACACACTCCGACCCAACCCTGTACAAGTCGATCCGGGTCGACTCGAATCCAAAACGTTTTAGGCGGGATGGTTTGGCCTCCGCGTGCTTTGCTCGATCTAGACCGTCCATCCGATCAATATCCACACAACCTGACCGAATTTAGCTTCATTGACCTAGTTCGGGTCAACCGGTCTGATTCTGAACTCGTGCACTAACCTGATATGGTCTAGTCCAAGTCAATCCACCATTGATCGAACCAATCCGGTCTGGTCCGATCGGATTGATCCAGATCTAAACGGTTCAACCACCCTTGAACCTAAGTGGTTTAAGTTGGTCTAACCGGTTCGAACCTATGTGGTTCGATCAAACTCAGAATTCAAACATAGTCAAATGGCTTCGCTACTTGTGTAAAAATAACATCCATGTAATGTAATTTGAACCTTCACCACTTATGTAAATAATAACTACAATAACCACCAAGCTACAACCAACTTATTTGTTAAGAGAGAGAGAGTTTGTTTTTTAAGTTCATAAATATAAGATTAATGGGTTTGGGCGGATTGGATTGGGTTAAAGTGGGTTTGGGTTGAACCCAACCCATTTAATTTTATATAACTGGGTCATTAATGGGTTAGCGGGTTAGATGGGTTAGGTTGAAACTCAACCCAAACCAAATCCAACCCAACCCACCCAATTGCCACTCCTAATAGACTCCAAAGCCATTATTGTGATTAGAACAAGACAAAACATCACACGCCAACATTGTAACCTTATGATATCTCATTTCACCCATCTTCCATCATTCCAACACATAATTCATCTTCATTTTCTATATCAAGCGTCGACTCCTCCAAATAAATATTCAAAATAGATTTCCTTGATTGCACTTTAAACTTATAAATCTAATATTCCAAGCATTCATCCTATTTTTTAATCATTTTCTTTTTCAAAATAGGTTCATCACTTAATGAATTTATGACATCATTAACATTGAGCGCTAAATGTGTAAGAGCATTATATTGTTTAAAGAGAGCATTCAAGGCTTCCATCACTTCATCTGAGCGTTGGTTAAAAGATTCTCTATAAATTTTGTCGAAACAAAACTCCACCAATTTTTATTTATATTAGGGTTCCAAAATAACAATAATGGATAAAATTACACTATAACTATTCTAATACCTTTGAAATTTCTCCAACATTGATTTATCCACATCAGCCAAAAATGAATTCGAGGTTGAGGCATGTCTTAAACATGTATATAAAAAAATTGCCTAAAAATATAAATTAGTAACTGGATAATTTGAGTCAGAAAACATGTTAGTTGAATCATTGAACACATTAAAGAAATCACATAAACCCTCTCCTTTTAACTATTCTTCTTGAGATGAAGCAAAATGAAAGTTTGGATCATGAGATCGTATAAGATAAATTGGTAGTTGGATGATCTTTTTTTAATTATCACGTAGGATAATCGATGTGTATGTGTCTCTTTAAACCTAAACGATATTGTGCAACAATATCATTAAATTTTAAATACATGGCCCTAACCTATGTTTTGGAAACAAAATCCTCTAACTCATTCACCTTATCTTTAACAGTGAGGTTCAATATATGTGTACAACAACAAACATGAAAATAATCACCATCACATAACATACCATCATTACTCATTAAATGACACTTCAATACATTTTTCACAACATCATCCACACTACAATTGTCTAGAGTAATAGAAACATTTTTTTTATTCAATACCCCATTTAAATAAGCAAGATATAATTGTTTGGGTTATGGTTGAACTAGCCAACAATGCCATGTGGCGGCCTCCGCGGCCATCCTCTCTCTCCAGCCATGTCGGCACAATGCATGACAAAGAATCACGACCAAGAAGGAGTGTCTTGCACGGACGAAGAAGTTAACTCCGCTGGGAAGAGGAGACATCCCAAATACCTTGGTGGGTAACCTCATCCCGACAAGCTCGGAAGCCTCATCCGTTTAGAATACAGACATCCAATTATAAATAGGTAATCCTCGCTCAAGGTAAGGAATTTTTTGGAAGCATATACTCTAAAAATACCTCTGCACTATCTCTTTGGCTCAGACCAGCATTGCTCTCACTTGCTCGGCCTTACCACTCGACTCTCTACTGGACTGACTTGAGCGACAGAGTGCCTACCCAGGGAATAACTCCTCGAGCCTCTAACTTTCCCTCTTGGTTGCAGATCCTAATGCACAACTTCATCATTCCACCTCGGCTTCGTCCCGTTGGTAGAATTATCTGACTGTTTCCTCGGTTCAGAACACCTTGTATCAGACAACATCAATAATGGTATCATAAACAATTATACTAGTGTGTGTAAGTGAAATACACTCAAAACATATAATTCTTTTATTTTTTTTGTAATTTCCATTAATCATTAATAAAATGTATTGTTACTATCAAATACTCATTTGCTGGCTTGCTGCCCTAGACTTCCACATATCTGCAGTCAAACAAATCCTTCCAAGGATTGAAGCCAATAAATCATGTAATTTCTTTATATCTAATTGGTAATAATTCATGATATCCAGCTTAATAATGTGTCTAGATGCCATGTTGAATTCTAGATGGGCAACTTTTGTGTACAATTTAAAACCCGAGGTTTCAACAAAACCAAATGGCAACTTTGTTGTTAGTAACATATGACCAAGCACTCTCCACTGCCGCTCTAGATTAAATATATGATTTGATAGCTTACTTGATCCATCTAGTTTATTTTGAAACATAAGCATCATTTATTGTATGTCTTGATTTTAATGTTTGGCACATATTTTTAAATGCTTGCAAGCCTTACGTTTTGCTTTTTGCTTAAACGTTCTAATAGCAAGAATTTTTTTCATATTGTTTTCACACAAAATATCTATATCTATTTTTTTCTTTTTTTGAATTGGGCCTCATGGCATCAAAATTTGTATTTTCATCCATATCATCATTAATGTCCACATCCGAAATAGGAATAGGCTCAATGTTGTTACTATTTCTTTCACTAGCCATTAACATAATTAGTAATTATATAAAAATTAAAATTAGAGTATATACAAAAAAAATCACAAATCATATCATTATTGTCAACACTTTAGCATAATGAATTAGTGAGAAAAAAACAATTAATAACTAATAATGCTAACAAAATATCAGAGCATAGTAGAAGTAGCTAAAAGGGTGAAAGCTAGAAGCCATCATCTGCATAACTAGCAAAATAGTTAATGAATTTATTTGCCAATAAGATTTGCAATCCAAATCAATGTGTGACAATGAACTAGAGAACATAACCAACAAAATTTTAATAATAAATCCTAACAAACCAAACAGAACCAATATGTGAACTTCATTAAGAAACACAAATTATCAATCAATTATGCATGTAATAACACAAAAACTAAAATAGAAAAAGAAGAAGAAGAGCATTGGTCCATGAGTCCTTACCTAAAACTGAAACCAATTCATCCTCTGGAGAAAATGGCTGAAAGCAGAAAGCCTGATACCACCTCCACCCTTCGTCTTCTTCCTCATCGAGCACTGTTAGTCCATCACCAAGTCAAAACAGAGGTGAAACTGCTGCGACAAATTAAAACTGCAAGCACAGCTAGTCTTAAACTCTCAGGTATTTCGTATGCATAGTAGAAGCTAAAAGCCCAATAGGGTTTATAAGTTAATATTTCCAATGTTTTTCTTTCCTTTGAACAAGGGTTTTGGGTTTTTCCGTTTTGGCTCTCGAGTAGTGAGTGCAAGAGTTCTACTAGGGGTGTTCACGGGTCGAGTTGGGTTGGTTTATTGGGGTTTTCCCAACCGACCCGACCTGGTTGGGTTACCTGAGGTGGAAACCGAAACCGACCCACTGATAGGCCAAATCGACCTGGTCGGTTTCGATTTTGCTCCTGTACAAAAGAACACCTAATTGAATTCTAATTGTAATTGCCTAATGGGTTGCCTTTTTGGTGTAAAAGATTATAGAAAGTTAGAAACTAGGATAGATTGCCTATTCTAATTGTAATTGCCTAATGGGCCTTCTAGTTCTAGTAGAAGACTAGTTATAGTTAAGTAGGAAACTACTCAAACTAGGAACAACCGAACTAGTAGGATCAGGTAGAAAACCGAAACCGACCCGATATATCGGTTTATATATTTGCCCAACCCGAAACCGACCGGTACTAGTGAAAACCCGACTGACTCAGGTTGGTCGGTTTGGGCATTCTTATGAACAACCCTAAGTTCTACACTTTTATTTCTTTAGTTGACTAGTTCACTTCTTTTACTTTTGGGAATTAGTATATATATATATACTAGTAATTATGCACATGCTTTGCACGTGACAATTAAAAATATAATATATATGGCTGAAATATTAAAAATGGTGCTATAAATGGGATACGACATTAAAAATATGGTATCATGTCAAAAGAATAACATAACATGAATAAAAGTCTTAAAGACAAAAGAAATGTACACAAGAGTCTTAGTATGCCTTTAATCTCAACAAATTGCCCAACTTTGGTGATAAAACCTTAAATTATCTAAAGAAATGCACACATACAAGGGGAGAGGAACCAATTTGTGTGTTTCTTTTGAGGATTTACACAAGAGTTGATTACTTGATTAATTGCCTCCAAATAGAAAATTTTACTTTTGGAGGAATGAGACCATGTTAAAGAGCTTTGAATAGGGAAGGGTTAGAATTGGGGTTTGGTGAAAGGTTCTATAAAAATATGTAAGTGAACCATCAAATTGGCATGAAACAATCTCACTTGATAATTTATTCTTAGTTAGGATATTCAACACAAATTTTATATGGGCTCAACAAACCCAAGAAACATTCACTTGAGTGGATCACTTTCATTGATCATGGCAACATCTATCCTTAGGGAGAACCGTTATGTTTATAAAGAAACTCTCAAGGGATAAGAAATTTATCATGGGCAATGGATATCCAAGGTATTGTTGTTGTTTCTGGTGTGTTTAAGGGGATGTGGTTAATTGTTGCCTAAAGAAAGGTGAGGGAGATTTTGCTTTTGCTCTATCATTCTCAATGCCTTAGTAGTAGTAGTAGTAGTACTTGGGCGAATCAGATCTATTTTACAAAGGAGACAAGTTAAAGAAACCTAAAAACCCAAAACTAGTCACTAACTGAAGCAACGAAAAGTGTTGGGAGGTATATTGGGTAGTAAATTTGAGTGAAGAAGTATTGTTATGTCTTTAAGTCAAATGGGATTTTAAGTGTGTTCAACACTATCCAAAAGCCTCTATTTGTTTAGTATCTATACATTAAGCAGATAATTCTAATTGCACATTCAAAATCTACTTTCTCTAGAATCTTAATATCAACTTTAAGCATAGGATATATGGAACAACCCATATTCATGGACCAAAGGTAGCAATAATAAAGGATAGTTCTTTTGAGATTACATGCTAGATTAGAATGAAAATTGTATTAAATCACTACAATTTTGTAAGAGCTATTTTAAAATGCTCAACAATGAGTTTAGGGGTGGATACTGGATAGTGGATTGCTTCCACCTTTCCTTAGATCTGCCCCTGAGTTGTTTATAGGTAATAGGGAACTTATTTTACTCTTTCTTAGATTCACTTCAATTTTATATCGACCTAGCAATTGGGTTGGGTGGGTCAGGCTAGGGTTGGGTCAAGACACCTCATGTCAATTTTCGGGTCGGTCAGCAAATGTTAGACCCTAATCCTAAATGTTCGGGTTAGGGTTGACCCATGGATCAATTTGGATCATTCCTAAAAGTAACTAAAATTTTAAAAAATAAAGAAAAAATCATGAAAATGTGGGTTTCTTGTCTTTCACTTTCAATGTGGGTTGGGTTAGGCTTCACTTTCAATTTTATGGGGTTGGGCTGCATTGACAACGTGGGTTTCACCTAGACTTATTTATATGGGTACCTCCCTAGGATATAAGGCACTCACTTAGGCAGAACTTAGGTGCATAGGCAAAAAAATTCAATTTTATGAGCAAGCTCATAGAAAAAAACAAAAAACACACTTAATTCCAAATTGATCATAGTTTAGAAAAAATTGCATGACAACTTGTAATTGACCATATACATGCCTATAAGGAGATAGGTTATAGAGCAGACTTCAAATCATACATGGGATGATCAACCAATATGGTGCAGCCTCTACTTTGATTGTTTTAATTTCTATTGTAATTGGTGTTGGTCAATATTTAGAAATATGGACTTTGCATTTTCAGTCAAAAATTTATGAAAAGGTTTTATGGTTGAAAAATATTTTGGATGTCTTATTCTTAGAATCTAGTGGTTGAATTGAAAGGTTTGTACACATATGGAACGTTGGGATGCAGTGTGTGCTCCAGATCTGTACTTGGCTAAATTAATGAAGAAAGAATTTGAAGTTACAACTTTCCTTGGAGACTTGAGGTAGTTGTATCGATTTAGTTTCATGAAATGTTCAATTGCTCTATTTAGTGTTTATTGCCAAAGTGCTAAGTTCTAACAATGTTATTGAAGCTTGTTAGTGGACCGGGCAAGGAACTTAAGCAGTGTAGCATCTTTTCTTCATACTTGTAACATTATTTTATTATTATTATTTTTTGTATAAGGTGGCTCCCTCTATACTTCGTTTTATTTCTTTTTTTCATACTTGCACTTTTCTTTTCTTCTTTTTTTTTTCCTTTTAATGAACTTTTGCTTGGCTATTCAAGATGACAGAAAATAGTGGTTTGAATTGAGACTACATCTTTGTTATTTTATTAGTTTATCAGCTAGCTTTTTATATTAACCTCATAAAACAATGTTTCCCTTTCCTAGTTGTAAAATGTAATGCCAATTCTTTTGACATAATTATTTTTAGTTGTTTATTTGTTGTATGTGTTCAAGATTTTGCATTTATGTGGTTTAGGATTTACCCTATATGTTACACTAAAATGTATTGATACTTTCTATTTTTCCTCACTTTTATTTAGTTTATCTTATTTTACCCCTCTTGGTGATTACATAAGATTTATGGTGTTTCTGTCATGCTTGTCATTAGATTTTTTCCGATGCAGGGGTTTGTTATTTTCCATGCTCTGTATTATGTAAAAACAGTCAATTAACAGTCATTGCATATAAAGGATCTTTACATATCTTTATTGTTTCTTAGGTCCATTGCAAATCCTTCTAATCCACTTATATTTATCCATTGGATGGTTTAATGTATGTGATTGATATTTGAAAATTCTATTTTTTGTTTAGGGATATGTATCAAATTCATGCACTTGTACACTTTCGTCCTTTTTATATGGACTTTATCTCTTTCTCTAGTTATTGATTTGTAAATATTTTATTTTTGTTTATGGATCTGTATTAACTTTATGCACTTCCTTTACTTATTCACTTTCTTTTTGTGTGGACTTAATCTTTCTCCAGGAGTCACTACATCTATTCTTTAGTTTTCACTAATTTGAGTACAAATATCAATCAGCTAATTAAATGTAAACTGATTGGTTTTAGAAACAAAGCTAATGCAACCTTCATGCTTTTTACTAAATATATAATAACATGAGAAATAAAAATGGGTAAGAAAAAGGGGAAAAAGGATAAGATGAAATGCAAAAGAATTCTCCTTGATTACACCTACCTTTGCAACTGCCATCTGGTTAGATTTTGTTAATTGAGATTTGTGTGAGATACTCCTACAGTAGTGCAAAATCCCATCGTACACATTCTGGTTGCTTCCATATGGTTTCATCTCAGGAAATGAAAAAAGTTCTAATCACTCCTCAGAGGGGGAGTCAGATAGTGCTCGTTTTTTATGATAATCCAAGAGGCTGATAAACACAAGACCCATGATCAACATAACCATTGGCATTTAGGAAGCTTCTGATGAAGGCATTATCAATAATCAATCTCCTCAAACGTACAAAGCCTCTCAATCTCCCATTCTATCAAGGACAAACAAAAAAATAGTTCACTTCATGTAGCTTGCTTAACTCCAGAAACTTGATCCCGTGTTCCACCATGAAAAGTTAGCAATCCTAAACGACTGACTATTATTATAGAAACATATCTAGGAGCAATAGAATAAAGTTAAAGAGACCCAGTAAATAACAACTGACTCAACGAATTTATTCTTGTAAATGGAAAAAAGATGAGGATGAATAAGCATTGAAAATCCATGTCTGTTGTTCTAAATATAAAGGTAGAACATAACACCACCAAGAAGTCATCATCCAAACTGAAAGCCTTAATTGCATGCATCAATTATTGCGAAAGCATTTGTTTCTTGGCCAAAAATGGAAAGACATCATCCAAACCAAAATCCGGCTATATTAATTCATTAATCATTCTTCACCTGCATCAATTACTGTGGAAGGATTTTTTTCAAATTACAATAACATGCATACCCTCCAAAGACATCAACATGTAGGGGTAGAAGCTGCCCAATAAAAATTCCAGAAGCCAAATACCCCATTCACACTTTTATAAGTAGTATATATATATATATATACCCACGTCATGCCTTTCTCCTTTACCCCAATCGAGAACTCTCACACACTCTTAATTTTAGCCTTTCTTGCTCCCTCATGAAGCCACCTCATCACTTCCTTCTCCCTCTCTCATAATGAATTATTTAACTAATTATTAGTATTAATTAACATTAGTTTACAATATTTCTTTAATTATTTAATTTATTTAATTAATTAACAGTATTAGCAATACATTATTTAATGATATTTATTAATTAATTGTGGTATTTATTTAATTAAATATCATAATTAATAAAAAATACTATTACAAAAAATACATCTAATATTGTTATACTATTTATTAATTAAATAAATATTATAATTAATAACAAAAATATCATAACTAATTATGGTAATTAATTAATTAATTTTATGTATTTTGGTAAGCTCGAGGGGTATTTTAGTCAATTTGGATCTAATGGGGCCAAAATAAAATTCTAATCTAATGGTGGGTATTTTTGGTTAAAAAATGAAGGGTGGAAATGAATTTGAGTATATACAGTGGTTTTACGTGTACGAGCCAGTGAGATTGACCAAAATGAAATATTTTTATATAGGGTTAGAGGCGTAAATTGGACCAGGCTCTGGGTGGCCCAGCACGAAATTGGCATGGCCCAGCATGGCACGAAGGCCCACGGGCCGTGCCAGGCCCGGCACGAAGGTCCATGTCATGCTGGGCTGGGGGTTTGAGGACCACGTGCTAGCACAACCCATGATGCCTGTAGCGGGCCGAGCGCAACCCATCCGGAATATAGCCATTGGTAGGGGGGATCATTTCAGCCCGATCCAGGTCCACATCAGGCTTGTAAATTTTAGGGTTGGGCTTAATACTTCAAGCCCGACTCGGCTCGCATATATTTAAACTTACGCATTTTGTGTATAATGTATACATATGTATGCATGTTATTTTACATTATATTATATATTATATATATAAATATATAACATGACATGTATAATTTATATTATATGTAATATTTTATATTATATAATGTATAAAATAAGTTTATATGCATGTTATGTCGTTTTAATATATAGATATGTAATGTTTTATATATGAGTGACATTGGCCCGGGCCCGTATAAACCTGGGCTTAGGCTTATGTTTCAAGCTCGGAACCCTAGGCCGGGCCTAAGCTATAACCCTTATCATAAGTGCAAAGCCCGGCTCGGGCCCGGCCTAACCTGGCCCATGATCACCCCTAGCCCAACGGCTAGTTTAAGCTTTTTTGGGGGGGTTTACAGAAATACCCCCCAATAGCTATAAACAACCATATTAGGGGGGTATTTGTGTATTTTGCTTATGAGGGTTGAAAAAATAACATAAATGCCCCCCCTTACAGCTATATAACAACTAGTTTAGTGGGCTTTTTGGGTATAAATAACTTTACAATGACCAAAATATCCCATCCCAACAACTAAAAACAGTTAGTTTTTAGGGTATTTTGGGCAGTTAAATTATTTTCAATTCCTATAAATAGCCCTATCCTCCACCATTCTTCTCATCACACCAATTCAACAATTCTCTTATTAAGTTATTTTCTTAATCTCTTCATTCTTCCCTCTCTCACTCTTTCAGTCTCTTAGTTTCTCATACATTCTCTGCATTATGACTATTTGAGTAAACTCTGGTAGTCTCATAGTTTGATTGGCTGATTGTCTAATTCTCCAAGTTAGCAATTTGGGAGGCAGAGGCTTGGAGCCTTGGACGTTGTCACATTGAAAGGCTTTAACCGTTGAAATCAAGTTGGAATTCTAAACCAGCAATCTGGGATCGGGGTAAGTCTAATTAAATTAATTTTATTTTTTAGAATTTGAAAAAAAAATTGCCAACTCTTCCCAAAACCCCAAGTTTAGTAGCTCAATTTGGAAAATATTTAAAATAGAGGATGTTGAGGGAAGGGGAAAAGAGTAGTTTGCCAAAAATGTAAAAAAGACTTTAGCTATTGTAGTAGGTGGTACTGGCCATTTGACCAGACATTTTCTTACACATGAGAAGGAAGAAGAAATAACCCACAATTTAAATGAATTGTTGAAATAAAGGAAAATAAATTTTAAAAATATTGGGAGAAGTCGGAAAACATTTCTCGCCGCCAATACTGCCACGGCACGTGATCTGTGATCTACTAACCCCTTCGATGTCTACAGGCTACAGTTCCATTGGAGTCTTGTTTAGTTGTTTTAGTGCAGGACCTGCAGGTACCACTGTACCAGGGTTGGCTAGATGTATTCATGAATCATAATGCAGAATATAGATTACAACTTTATAATTACAAGATAAAGGAGGGCATGATACTACTACATACACTGGATATTTCATTTTTCACCTAAAGTAGATGATGAAAGTGTGTGTGAATGCTTTCATCATAATGTATATGTAAGTTTTGTTTAAATTGTAAATTTTAACAAATAACCCACAATTTTTTATTTTTTAAAATTATTGTAAATTTTGTTTTAATTTTATTTAATTTATTTGCTATTAATGTAATTTTGTATTTTCAATTTGTAATTATATTGTATTTTTTATATTTTATTAATTTATTCCATTTTTATATTTCATTCATCCAAGTATGAAGTATGTCTAACCATTCTATATTTCATAATTTCAATATTTGTATGTTTTGTAATTTGTATCATTATTCATTCAAATTTAAATGAAATAAAATTCTTATTTGAATTATTGTATACTTTTATTTATTTATTTATTTGGGTAATCGACAATCATAAATTCGTTATTCGTATCTTGATATGAGATATCCATTCAGTCTAGCCCAGTTTGGCCCAAGCCCAAGGCCTGTCCTGTGGCCTAGCCCAGCACGGCCTACAACCCAGCTTGGCCCAGACCTGCGGCATGACACGGCATGACATGGGCCTAGGCCTTGGGCCGTACCAGACCAACCCCCAAAATTTTCACTAGGGAGGGTGGCACAGCCCGTGATGGCCCGCACTTTGTGCGGGGCGCTTTTCACCTCTATATAAAGGGTAAACAAGGGTATTTTTTATTGAAATTTTATATGATGGTGTTTTTAGGCATTTTGAATCGATTGGTGGGGTCAGATTGGCCTAAATAGGCTCGAATTAGGCAGATATAGAGGAGTAGTGATTCGATATTTTATTAATTTTGAAACATAATCTTGGTGTGATGGAGGTGAGAACGAGGGAATTTTTTGTTGAAATTTGGCAGTGTGGTGTTTTCGAGCATTGTGGTTTGATTGGCAGGGTTATATTGGCCCAATTATGTTGAGATCGGGCAGATTTAGAAAGGACTTGATCTAGTCAATGTGAAGCTTTAAAACAAAATCTTGGTGTAATAGAGGGTCAAACAAAGGTATTTTGGGCTGAATTTTTGGGAGTAGGGTTTTTAGGGTGTCTAGGATCTTATGGAAACATCTGATTGATTTTGGAGGACCAAAATCATGGAAATTTGGATCAACAAGAGCATCCAAAATGAAATATTTGTTCAATAATGGGGCAAATGGGGGAATTTTAGGTTGAAAATTTATGGGTATATGTTTTGGTGTGTTTAGGGTTCAATTATATGATTTAATTGATTCAAATGTGTTAGGATCAAGGAGATATGGGTTATGGGTGCTTCGAGCTAACGAGAGGGTTTGAAAGGGAATCTTGGTTTGATAAAATAATAAATGGAGGGCAATCTTGGGTTAAAATTTCAGGGGTAGATATATTAAGAGGTCCTAGGTCTGATGACAATGTTTAGGGATTTTTAGGTACTTCGAAAGTATTAGAACAGTTTGATGAGGTGTTCAAGGTAAATTGGGGTTTTGATGGTGAATTGAGCAAAAATAAGGTACTAACAATGGGGTTTCTAGAGGTATTGGTTTATTGGATCATTTTGTGGGGTTTGATTGGCTCATAAATGGTATGATCAAGGGCATTTAAGAAATGAATATCTTGGTCCCTGAGATAGCCTAAATTAAAATCTTAGTGTGATGAAGGGTTAATTGGGGGATATCTATGATGAAATTTTGTGGTAAGGTGTTTGTAAGTATTTAGGGTTCTTTAAAAGCCCATTATCTCTAATTTGCAATTCAATTAAAATATCCCATGCATTGCATGGATTCCAACTAATATATATATATATATATGTTTTCAATTTTAATATACTATTTTATTCTAATTGTATCGTAAGGCTTTTAATTTCATTTATTTATTTCATATACAAACAATTGTATACGTCAAAAATTCATATAAAATAAAACTTTAAGAGTTTTTTCAATTTCTTGTCTATTTTTTATTTTATTTTAAAATTTTCATTTATTTTATTTTTTTAATATGCCTCTTACGGTCCAGCCCGATTTGGGCATGCTTGGACTCGTGCCGTGGGCCATGCTGGGTTTGACCATTGAAGGGTTCCAGTCCAAGCAAGTATGACCCACCTAGGCCTTGGCACGACACAACCCGCTATTGCACATGTGGCCCACAACATATTAAAATATTTAAATATTTTGTATTAATATAAAAGATACAATGTAAACATAAAATAACATAAATATATATTATATGTGTCATGTTATAATTTTTATATATAAAAATACATATATTTAAATATATGGGTTGGATCAACCCTAAACACAAAACCCATGTCAAAACCTGGAATTTTCAAGATGATTATTAAAATTTATATATTAACAAATATTAAGATAAATTATTTTGATTTTCTAAAAATTAATATAAAGTACATATGTACATATTTTAGTTTTCTCATCAATTTCCATTAGTTACCGAATTTTTTTTTTGAATGGGACTATAGTTACTGATTGTGTCATGTGATTGTGTCTTGATCTCTCATTCTTTATGTAAACATTAAAGTTGGGTTTTTTTTTATGTTTAAATAAATTATTTATGGTAATATATAGTATGTTATTTGTGTTATTAATATATTTTTTTAGGATTTATTTGTGTTTCATATCATATCCATGCATATATAGGTTTTTTGTTCTTCTTTATATGTATCCAAAACATATCCCAATATGTCTCTTAAAATTACCTTTTCAATATATTTTGAGTTTCTGATTGTTTAAACATTAGTAGGAGATGCATAATCAAATAGTCAAGATAGAGGTATCAATGGATTGGGTTTGGGTTGTAACTCATCCAAACCTAATGTGTTTGGATGGACTGGGCGGTCCAAAAAATTGAATGGAGTTGGGCTAGTTGGAACATAATGGTCCATACAAACATTGGAACAGAAATTGAACAAAATTGATGTGTCCAAAGCAAGGTTTTAAAAACTGGATCGGACATGGACCATTTTGGAGACTGGTTCACGAGTCAAATGGTTCAACCACCTATTTTGGGGACTATTTTGATATAAAAAATCTTACCCATTAATAAAAATAAGAATGGTTCATTGGTTATTGTCAAAAGGCCCTGATTTCATACTTCCACTTTTACCCCTATTATTAAAATTTATTTTCATTTTTACCCCTTGTGAAAACATAAAAAAAGTTGATTTATACATGTTAAAACAACTATTGAATGGGCGAACATGTTTTGGCACTTGTTGCCATTGGAACACAAAGTGTTCTTCTACTTTAACTTTGATAAATGGTCGATTATGTCAAGAGGTTTTGTCGGAAAGCATAGTTGAACGATTGTTGGTCAGGTAGGACAAATAAGATGCCACTAACGTGGTTTAGGCATCTAGCAAGTAAAGTACTTCTACCTACTGTATTTTTAATTTTAATTGTAATTTTTCTCTGAAACTAAAGGATGCTGTAGAACCCACCGAATTAAATTTAGTCATGTATATTCAGACTTCAACGAAGTCATGCATGTTCTTTTTTTCTTAAACAAGTCCATTTTAAATGCAAGACATTTTCCTTGAAGTTCTGATGACACTCTTTTTAGAAGATAGACTCTATATGCTAAGTAGTGAGTTTATTCAATTTATTAACTGACAAATGTAGATGAGGTGTAGATTAGGTGGTTATTAAAACCCACTCCATGTGTTTGGTTGATTGCTCCATAGACATTATTATATGGGGAATAGTAGTATTATAGGGAAAAATGACTAAAGGGTATGTATGATGGTGAGATATATTATTCTTCATATAAATAATCTATAATTCTGCTACTAAGGCTTACTTTGAAATTTATATTATTTGCCTTTGTAGATTTTAGCGGGTTGTAATCTTCTATTTGCATTTAAATTAATATTACCTATTTGAGTATGTTGATTATAGGACAGTTTTGACTTCAGCTCTTTGAATTGCTTACTTGAAATTTTTATTATTTGAGTTTGTTGATTTTATGAGACTACCGTATCTTGTTTTGCAAAACAAGATATGAATTGGTATTTCAACATTCAAATTTATATTATATTATTTTTTAATTGGCTACATGATTTTATCATTGCTCTTTAATTGCTATCAATTGTTGTACTTAGGAATTTTAATACTTCATTTTCCTAATTTATTTTGAATACCTTAGTGTTCTTACTACTGTGAGGCTAGAGCAAACAAATTTCTCCCTTTCTCATTCGACATCTCTTTTTATGATTGTCTTGAATAAAAACTTACTAGCTAGAGTTACCAATTTCTCCCCATACACTAAAACCCAATCTAAACAACACAAGCCTTGCATATTTAATTAATTAGTTCAAAGGAGCTTAAAATCAGTTGGTGCATAAGTGGAAAAGGTTGGTTAAATCCTTAAATTCAGAGGCCCTACCAAGAGTCAAGTCATCATAAGTGCTTTTAAGTGCCTTTTTAGTCTTCAGATTTGTTTCACTATCAAGATTTGCAGTTTGTGGAAGAGGAGAAAAAACGCGATATGCCATATAAAAACAGAGATATACTTCGGTCTTCTTTATGTTGAACTAAAAACTAGTAAATAACTTTTCCAAGAAGAAAAATCTTAATGTAACAAACATCATCTGGATTTGTACTTGTATGGAACAATAGATATTTAGGAAAGAAGCCATCATGCTTAACCAGCAATGATGCAATATGTAGCTAAGATCTTATGAAATGCATGCCTCAAGGGAAAAATCAAGCTTTATTTACCTTTCTCATTCCCTTGAATAAATTTATGAAGTTAGAAAATCGATCCTGGAATTTGGCATCCTTGATCTCCTAATAAAGTCAAATTAAATTTTGATGGTTGCGGTTATGAAAAGAACATAGGTATTGGGTACATGCCCCTTGGATCAGTGTGTTATTTTTACATATCCCTTGGACCTGTGTATGTACTTAGAGTGGGAATGGATTTGATCGATTTCTAATATGGAAGAATAGCTCTGAAATAGATAAAACTATATCTTTCTTGTCCTAACTTCAAACTCTTTCCCTTCCACCTTTGTTTGTTAGTTAATAAGCTTTATGCTGAATGCTTGTTTGATTCTGATATATTAAGCATGATAACATTGTTGCTCATCATTTCAAAAGGCAGGAATAAGTTTCCACATTATGTCATTTTACTTCTTAACCCTATTTGTTTACGAATCCATGTTTGAAATGGTGAACTTTCACGTGCAATGCACGTGGCCTACCACTAGAAAAATGACAAAAAACCGTTATTCAGGTTAATGGGTCAGCGACCCGCTGACCAAATCATTGGTTTTGGCCGAGGAGCGAGTTTAGGAAGAAATGAAACCGGTTGTCTGACCATTCTTGGTTCAACCGGTCCGACCGTCCGATTTTCAAACCCATGGTCCAAAGATCCTGGTCCTCTCGTTTGTACAGCGAATCAGCGATTGAGTGGAATGGGGTTCTCTCCGGTCTCCAGGCTCCAGCGGTTGAGTGAACAGCGAACAGCCAAAAAGGGTTCTCTCTCCGGCGATTGATTTTCTCTCTCACTCTCTCCAGCGACAGGCCATGCCATTCTTTCACTCAGATATCCTTCTTTGTTTTCGATTTCTTTGATTCTCTTTGGTTTCAATAATATCCTTATCATTCTTGAGAGTGATATCTAGAAAGGTGCGTGGTGGTGTCGATGTGTGTGCGCACCATTCAGGCTCTGTTTTTTTTTTTTTTTTTTTTTTTTTTTTGGGTTAAATAATCAATTTTCTTATTTGATTGGAAAATGAATGGATGATTAGAATCAAGCGATTTCTGAATGCATTGAACTTCAGGAGTGACGATGTGTGTGCTGTTGTTGTTTTTTTTTTTCCTTTTTCTGTTGTGGTGTCGTTTTAATGTTGTTTGAGAGGAGAAGAGGTCAAAAGGTTACTTTCAATCAAGAGTTTAAATATATTGTCTCCAAATTAAGTGATATGTTACAGAGGAGCAGAGCCCTCTTGAATGCTGTAGTATTTGAAAATGAGCTTAAGTGGTATGTTACAGAAGCCAAACCTGGCAAGATCAACTATACCGTAGCAGACCAGATGCTTTGAAGTATCTAAATGTCAGAGACGTTTTGTGGTCGGAATCACATTCAGATTAGATCTTTGTTGATCTGATACAGTTATGGTCTCATATGGTTGAAGAGGAATATTTTCCACTAGGTTATAATTTTGTAGTTTCTTTGAAAGGAATGTTTAGGTGAACATGTGATTTTTTTCACTAGGTTTTATTTTTCTGCAATACATTTTTGCAGAAAAATGTATTTTTAAAATATTTTATGGTTTTTTCATGTAATTTTTGAAGTTTCATTTAGTTTAGACCAGATTGGACCCAATCCAGTTCATTCGCAATCCAATTGGACTGAATTGGACTTGGTTTGTATGGGTTTGGACTGAATTGGGTCCAGTCCAGTTGCATATGGATCCATGTCAAGCCGAGCTCATGTTTATAGCTCGAATTGAGCTTGAGCCCAAACTTGAGCTTCATGTTTTTATGCCAAGCTGAGCTGGAATAGCCAAATATTTGGTTCATCTTGGCTCGAATCCACCCTTAAGTTGTGTTTGAGATGAGTTGGTATTCAACCCACATCCAACCCAACATATCCATTTGCCACACAATGCAAAAGTCCTCCCAAATGGGCACAAAATGCTTGGCGTCTGTTACACTGGAGTAATAGGAACTTTAAATACAATTATGTAGTAATGATTTTGGTTATTGTTTAATGACAGCAATGAGCAAACTTGGTCTAAACCTTTCATACAGTGCAGTCAGAGGAATGGAGGAAGAAAACACAGCATTATTAGAACTGAACAGTAAGGCTTTCCACATTTTCTCAGATTTCATGACGAGGTAATCCATATGAACAAGAAACAAAGCTTGCTTATTTTTTTCTTAAATTCCCAAAACATGCTGATCACTTTCATGTATCTTCTCAAAACCTTTTTCTATTGCTATATTTCTGTTTTAGCTGTTTTAAATTTGTTTGTTGCCATAAGTCATAACTTGTTGGGTTTCTTGCTGTTCTGTAATTTCAGAATTACACAGCTTGAGGAGTTGGTTTCATTAGGAAGCAAGTTACTTTGTGGGTTACAAGAATCCTTAGGTGAGCACATCAGAGCTATATTTGACTTGACATAAGTTCTGATACATTGTTCATCGTCATTGATATCATGTGTTTGAAACAGAGTTGCTTCGAAGGCCTCCGGTAAACAAGAAATCTGAAGTTGTTGATGCCATCATTAAAGCAAATGAAACTATGAGGTTAAAAGCATATCTTGAAGCTGGATGTATAACTGCAAATGATGGTGTACAAAGTATAAGAAAGTGTAAGGTGCAATGTTTTTTGATTTAGACTATCTGTTGGATAACTTAGAACCTGAAGACATAGATGTTTTCATCGAAGCATTTTATAGAAAATATGTTTTGAATGAGATGAATTTGGGTTTTCCTTTTAAATGAAAAACCTTGTCTTATTATTAATATTATTTTTTTTTTCAAAATTGGTGCATTTCATAGTTGTTAAGGTGACTAGGTGATAGTGGGGTGCCTAGTTGCTTAGGTGACACCCAAGCAAAAAGAATTTCATAAAATAAAACTAAGATATTCCTAGTTCTCTAGTTTATATTACAATTCCACATGGATATTGATTGGGAAAATAACAATTTTATTTATTAATAACATTAAATTTCCTCTCAAAAAATCATGGCAAATCAATATATCTGGAACAAGTATTTAATAGAGCAACTTCATATCAAATTAGAAACTAATGAAGGTTATAATTTTATATGATAAAATTCAAGACAAAATAAGTAAAGAGAAAAAGAACAAGGATGGAGATGCTGTTTCATTTAATGAGAGAGAAAGAGAGTAAAAAAAAAGGAAAGAAAGAAACTTCTTTATATTTCTATTCTTTTTTTTTTTTCCTTTTTCTCTTCTCAAAACCTTTGGGTCTTTTAGACTTCAATGGTAAAACTTTAAAACACAGTATAAATGGATGAAATAACATAGTAAGATGTAGCAATATGAATGGTATTGTAATAAGGTGCTAGTCTTGTCATTTTAGTTGCCTAGGTGGGACTGTGGGTGCCTTATCGCCTAGGCAGGTGCATAGTTGCTTAGATGGGCGCCTAATTTCTATAAACAAGGTGTTTTAGGTGAGTCACCTAGTCAGCTAGTTAACACCTAGGCAGGTGCTTAGATGATGCCTTGATGACTATGGTGCATTTTATGTAACAGACTATCCTCTGGTACATTGTTATATGAAAAGATATATGTCTTTCATTTTGTCATGTTTTGGGTTTTGATAGACATAGGTACTCCTTCCCGTTCTGGAATTTTCATTGCCTACTTTGCTATCTTTAGTAGTAAAATACTTAATAGCATTATTCCTACCCAATAATAATCCTGGTTACTAGGGTCTTGGGAGGGTTGGATTGGACATGAACCTAACAATTGGCTTATTTTTTGGTACAAATTGGCGGTTCTCATAGTTGAGATTCATTCTCATGCATGTTAGCCTGAGGTTTTAATATTGCACCGAGGCCTCTCACTATTTAACTTCTCACCATGAAAAATGAATTGACATGATCATCTTCAGTGTGAACAAGGGTTGAAACAATTTGGTAGTTTTTTTATTTATTTCTTCTTTCTCCTTTTGGTGAGTAACAAAGTAGTATTTTTTCCATCTAATACCTATTTTTCTTTTTTGAACTATCCTTAATTCTAGTTATGCAGCAACTTGCAGGAAAAAAAGTGGTTTTCTTTTATTCCTCTTTGAGAGGCTTCAGTCATGAGGAGCACTATTATTAATTATTTCATTTGAGGCATGGTTATTGTTGACAATTGTTTTTTCTAAGCTTCTATTGTCATATGCGAATTATAGAGTTGTACCATTTGTTAAAGTAGCTAAATTATCCTATTTAGCTAGTTGCCTCTCTTGGTTTATTCTATCTCATATTATTGTTTTTTTTACTTTTACCATGAATTAACTGACAAGTTGGCCTTTTTTTCCCTTTCTTGGTAAATAATGCACACAAAAGTACATGAATGCAAACGAGGACTTCACGATCATCTGAATAAAGGTATTTCCCCTGCAAACACTAATAATTTTATAGTCAATATGGTTGCTAGTATTAGACGATATGACATATAATCATAATTGAGCGAAAACAAGAGAATATAAAAGCAAATTGTTTGCTAGGGTGCAACTTGGGCCAGGCAATGTTTTTAAATCTGACCTGATAATGGAACCACTTTTCCATCTAGGTGGTGGACTAGTGGTTCAATCATATGAGGGGTGCAACTTGGGCCGACTCGGATTGTGTTTTTGTCAAAATTTGAATGTGCCTGGCCCAAAGGCCTAGCTGGAAGTAGTGTGAAATGCTAACATGGGCCAACTGGAATTGTACCACTCTTTGGGTCAACTAGGTCAACCTATGACATCATCATTTAAGTAAAATATAAATAAGTGATTTAAAAGGCGTGCCTAGGCACATAGGTGGGGCGCATTTTAGGGTATGCGCCTCGCCTAGGTCCTAGGTAGACCTGTTCATGGGTCGGGCCGGTTCGGGCTTTGTCTATGTATCAATAGAACACATTCAGGCTCGAGCCCGAGCCTGGCCCGACCATCGGGCCTAGGTCTTGAGCTTGAGCCCAGCCATAAATTTGAAAACAAATTTTTTTTCTTTATTTATTCAATAAAAAAAGTGTTTTATTTATATTAAAAACCTTCAAAAATAAAAAATAATAAACATCTCACTATTACTTGAAAAAAAGAGAAGAACAGAGAAAAAATATTGTATATATTTTATTAAATAAAATATATTTTTTATTATTTAATATATAGTATCATGTCGGGCTCGGGCCGGGCTTTTTTGAGAAAGCCTGAGCCCGGTGCTTTAGGCCAGACCCTGAGCCCGTGGGCCTAAAATTATGACCAAGCCCGACTTATAATGGGCTGGGCCGTCGGGCTGCCCGACCCATGAACAAGTCTAGTCCTAGGCACAACCCTTTCAAAAGGCGCATGCCTGATGCACCTTGTGTCTCAGCCCAGGTGTGCGCCTTTTGATTTTATTTGGCATTTTTGACATTTTTTTTTAGCATTTTGTTTTTGTATTTTTGTGCCTTGCTTAAAAAAGGCATGTACCTCGCCCTGGCCTCGGCCGCAAATGGGTCCTTGCACCTTACGCTTTTAAAACACTGATATAAATAGGTAAAAATATAGAAAAAAATGTAGAATGTTACATAATAATTAGGCATGTTTCTAATATTATAAATTCATCATATTAAATGAAAATAAGTGCGATAAATGATAATTTTGTTACTAATGATGGAAATGGCTAATTATTACAAAAAAGAGAATAAATGTCTAATCCACCTGTTGACCAGGTCAAATGGTTTAGAGGTTCAACTAGATGCTTCACCTTGTCCTTGGTTGAGTCAATGGTATTTTGTAAGTGAGCAGTTCTGGGGTGAAACGAACTGGAGAATTTGTCCTGGTGACTGGTCAACCAGTCCAATTGGATGGTTGAGTGGTCGTTTTGGCCTCTCTTGGTCTTTAATCATTGTGATGGCTACTTGGTTCCTAGGCACAAACTAGTCAATTAAAAGAGATATGTTCTAAATTTACAAGAAAAAGACAATAACTGTCTAATCTGTGACCTGTTGACCAGGTCAAATGGTTTAGGGAGTCAAGTGGCCAAAACCCAATCATCCACAAAAGACAATAATTGTCTAATCTTTGACCTCTTTAGTCTTTAGTTATTTATCTTTTTTTTAAAGATAAATAAAAAAGATAATATTATTGAAGAAAAAAGAGCAGTGCACTAGGGTGATAAACTATCATCCACAGAAAGACAAAACCCAATCTTAACCACCAAACCCACCGACCCAAGAAAATGAAAAAAGACTTTTCCAAATTTTAAAAAGAAAAACTTCCCAAAACAATTGCCCCTAGAATCCCCAAACCAAGCAACCCTACCAAATCTCACTACACCAAATTCCCTTAAGATCTTTCTCCAACTGGATTATATCTCTCTTCCAATTCCCAAAAAACGTTTCTTGCAAATTCTTCCCCTCCTAAAAAAGAAAGCCCTAAAATCTTGCTTACTTCAGTTTCCAGTACCATTTCCAAATCCACTTTTTGTGTTGTTTCCCTCTTTCAACAAAATATCACCTCCTTGTTTTCCTCCTCCCCTACATTTTCCTTTTCCTCTAAATCTTCCTCCACTCCCTGAACCTCCTCCTCACCTAAAGAAAAACTTCCTTTTGATCATCTGAAGAAAGAGCCATTTCCTTCCTTGCCACCCTTCTCCAACAACTTCGCACCAATACCGTTTCTTGCACTACTCTGTGTTCTAGTTCTATCCTTAATCCTCTTCCCTTTTTTAAACTCTTATACTTGATGCAAGGGCAAGTATAAGAGAGTTCAAATGATGAAAATTAATCCTTCCTTCAAATGATAAAACACTTATGTGACACGAATCAACTGGCCAACATTAGATTTTATTGAAGGAACATCACATGTTTTGATTTATTCACCCACACTAACATCTTTTTTTTCCTTAATTCCATCCCCAACTTTCCATTAAAAACATTTGACAAAGATCTATTATCCTCCTTTTTTTAGAGAAAAGTAATGTATTATAACAGGCAAAACAAAATATACAAGGCCCTTTTCAAAAAGAATTTGAAACAAGGAAAAAAACTGAATAGCTGATTACACTACAGATCTAGATACAAAAGATTCCTAGAATAAAAAAAAAAAGAGTTGAAAGGTATATCCTTTAGTGTCTATGTGAACTGCAGCCCATTATCCTCTTCCTCGAAACTGCAAGAGCTCTAAGGATCCTTTGAAGGCTCAATTTCTTCTACCCCCAGCCAATCGTTCCTTCTTCTCTTCCTAATGTTACAAATTCCTCTTGTAAAGCAATCTCCTTAAATAGTACTGCCCTTCACAACTTATTTTCCGAAGTTTGAAAACGCTTGCTCTTCAAGAATATGGTCCCCAAGATTTATCCCCCCCCCCCAAAAAAAAAAAAACGAATATGGTCCCCAAGGGGTTGATTGCAACGAGCACCACCATCGTCCACTCCTAAACCCTGTAAAACTTCCTCTGTAATGTGCTCATTGATCACTGGTGCAACCCAACCTGACCCTAATTAAGAACAGAGGAGATCATATCCCTTGAGCACAAAATCATGCCGAAAAAAAGTGTTGTTATCCAATCCCATAAATCTCCTTATGCCAACCCTCATGCTTCCTAGTAGGGGTGGATTCGAGCCGAACCGAGTCGAATAGTACGGGATTCAAGCTCAACTCGCCAAGGTAGTACAAGGCTCGAGCTAGAACCTTGAGCTCGAGCTCAGCTCAAGTCAAAATACTCGTAAGCTCGACCTTGGCTCGGCTCGGGCTTGACTTGAGAAAAAATGTTTTATAAAAATAAAAAAATTATATATTAAAATATTTTTTATTTGATATTTAAAAAATTAAGAATTATAATAATTAGTTATTATTATATATAAAAATAAAAATATTATATATAATATTTTTATTATATTATATATAATATATATTTTTATTATATATATTATTTTCTATAATTATATATATTTATTATTATTATGTAGCTATTAGTATGTATATATGTATGTAGCTATTCGAGCTCGGATCGCGAGCCTCACGAGCCGAGCCGAGTCAAGCTTTTCACAAGCTGAGCTTGAGTAGCTCGTGAAGAGCTCGGCTCATGGCCACCCCTACTTCCTAGAAAGATGTTTTTTTTTTTTTTTTTTTTTTTTTTTAAATTTAACAACCTTCCTAACCTTAACTAAACTTGAAAATCTAACTTTTCTTCTAATTTCTGTAGCACTGAAGGCTTTGAAAATATCTTTGAGGAAGGCGATGCTAGATCATACTTGCGATCTTCCACGTTCTCAAATATGTTATTAAGTGACATGAAACAAAATCCCTTTTTGGTGGACCAAACAAATCAAGGCCCATTACATGGCTTAGGTTCGACCTAGAACAATTGAGCCAAGCCGAGCCAAACTTTGGCATGTCTTGGTTTGGCTTGACTCGACTAATATACCATTAGGTTTGAGCTTGAGTTTGGGTTTGATTTGTATTTTATTTTTTATTTCGAGTTCGATTTGATTAAATATTCGATGAGCTCGAGTTTCGCTCGAAAGCTCGAACATGAATATATTTTTACATTTCATAATGTATAGTGTATTCCGGAAAGACATGGTATCAGAAGAGTTTTGACCAATCAAAGCATTTATGTGAATATTGATTAATACCACCTGATTGGTCATCTCTTTTAGGAGTGTCAATGATATTCGAAAGTCCTATTTTGAATTCGAGATTCAACATAATCAAATTGAACTCGGATAATTCGAATATCATAATTGGTCGAATTCGAATATCTATTCCTACCATTTAACTAATCAAATCAAATTCGGATATGACTTGATTCGAATCGATAAATATTTGAATTCGACCGATTATTTAATTCATATAAATAATATATAGACTATTTAAATACTTTATATAATTTATATATAATAAATATATATAAATAACTTATATATTTACATACTTTATATAAATAAAATGTTTATTAATTAACTAAAATAATTAATCGGTTGATTTCGAATTCGAATTGAATATTCAAATATTTAATTGAATTCAAATTTGAACATTTGATTTTCAATATCCGTTATATTGAATCGAATTTGGATGTCGAATTTTCTAATCGGTTCCGAATTCAGATATTGCGTGATTGATTCGAATTCGATCTGTTTACACCCCTAATCTCTTTTATGATACCAGTTGATTGGTTGTGAGATTTTTAGATATCATGTATATATATGTGTGTGCACGCACAAACACACACACCAGGCTCGTGAGTTTTTGAGCCGAATTTTTTATTGGTTGAGCTTTGAATAACTAGCCGAGCTTACCCTAAGATTCAAGCTCTATTTGAACTTGATTAGAATTGAACTTGAACTGAGCCTATTTTTGAACTCAAGCCCGAACTATTCGATTAGAGTTTGACTTGATTGCACCCCTACCACTTGTTTCCTCCATCACGTGATCCTTTAACAAAACCCCTTTCGGTTCAACCGGTTTGAGCTGAATACCCACAATCCTAGATGCCCTCAACTTTGGGCCATCTAAGGCATTGGTACGTGTGGGATCCTGATCTTCAGCAAAATCCAGCTGTCCTTGTTCTGATCTTACACACAACTGTCTGTCCATCTTCCTCTGAAGACAAAATTCCTAAGGCAACATTGAGAACCTCAGTTGATGCTTTGAACACACTTCTCTTCTTTTGAGGTTTTTTCTAGCCTATCGACTATCACTAGAATCGTGGACTTGCCCTTTGATTTTGGTAATCTGGAAATAAAGTCCATGGCAACTTCATCACATTACCTTTTCTGGTATCTTAAGTGGTAGTGGGAGTCTTACTGGAGACTGAGCTGCATACTTTTATTGTTGACAGGTATGACATGCTGCCACATATGTCCTAATGGCCTGCTTCATTCCTTGCCACTAATAGTGGGAAACAACATGCCTGTAGGTTCTCAGTATTCCAGAATGACCTCCTAGTGGGAAGTCATGAAATAATTGTAGTAGCTGTGGTAAATACTGAGAATTTGCTGCTATGACCAATCGGCCCTTATAAAAAAGTGTTATCATTGGTTACAGTATAGCCTGGTACAGATGCTGGATCATGTGTCCATTTGTCACGAATGGCCTGTAGCTTGGAATAAGCTGAGGGTTCACGGTTTATAAACTCCACTAGGGAATAGACTGGTTTGGATACTGTGGTCATGTGAAGTTCATGGACCTGAGAGAGGGCATCAGCCACTCTATTAGAGGCTCCTGGCTTGTATTCAATGACATGGTCAAACCCCATTAATTTGTAGGCCCAATGTTGTTGGTCTACAATGTAAATCTCTTGTTCTAAGAGGTATTTTAAACTTTTTTTATCAGTTCTTATGATGAACTGGCATCCTATCAAATAAGCCCTCCACTTCTGCACCGCCAACACGAGTGCCATGAACTCTTTTTCACAAGTAGATTTGGCCAAAGCCTGACCCACCAAGGCCTTGCTAAAATAGGCAATGGGCCTCCCTTCTTGCATGAGGACTGCCCCCACTCCACCTGAAGCATCACACTCCAAGACAAATGTCCCGGAGAAATCAGGTAATGCCAATGTGGGTCTGCTGGATACTGCCTAATTAAGCTTTTCAAAAGCTTCTTGGGCTTCCTTAGTCCAAGTGAAGGAACCTTTTTTCAACAATTGTGTCAGTGGCCTGGCCAAAAGTCCAGAATTTTTAATAAATCTTCTGTAATATGTCGAGAGTCCTAGCAAATGTCTTAGACTCTTGGTTGAATTTGGTTCTGGTCAAGAGTGGATGCATTCTACCTTACTAGGGTGGGCCATGGCAGTCACTTGGCTTACCTTATGTCCCAAATACTGAAATTGTGTTTTAGCAAACTCACACTTTGATGATTTAGCAAATAGTTGGTGTTGGTGCAACAAGGATAATGCACTACACAAGTGTAGCATATGTGATCTTCAATTTGGACTACAATATAAATTTGTGCATAAATGGCCGAAATACCTCATTCATCAATGCTTGGAAGGTGGATGGCGTGTTAGTGAGACCCAATGGCATGATCAGGAATTCATAATGGCTGTTATGTGTTTGGAAGGCCGTTTTGTTGATCTCAGCTGGGTGCAATGTGAACTTGATGATATCCAGACCTTAGATCTAACTTTGAGAATATGGTGGCTGATTGCTACTCATCCAGTAGCTCATCAATGAGTGGAATTGGAAAGTGACCTTTAACTGTAATTTTGTTGAGCGCTGTGGTTGATGCAAAATCTCCATGTGCCATCTTTTTTCTTAACGAGGAGCATTGGTGAAGAAAAAGGTCTGGAGCTGGGTTGAGGGAACTGCTTCTGGAGGAGTTCTTGTACTTGTTTCTCAATTTTAGCCTTTTGTGAGTTAGTGTAATGGTAAGGCCTGACATTTGCAGGGGGTGCACCTGGCATAATTTCTATGTGATGTTCCTTCACTCTGTGTGGAGGAAGCTGTTGTGGTTCCTTGAATACATCAGCAATTTGATCTATACTTGTTTCAACTGTTGCTGGCCCAAGTCAGATCTAAGAACCGGTCTGGTGGGATCAAGCCCCAACTACATGAATACATTTGGTTGGGCTTTATGAAAGCTCCTCATGATGGTTTTCAGGCCTTGGGCTTGCATTAGGGTTGGTTGCAAAGGAGAACTCCATTGTCATTTTTTGCCAATCATAGAGTACTTGGCCCAACTGTTTGAGCCAGTGGACCCCCAGTCTGATTTGTAAGGGGTATAAGTTGGCTCTCACCTTGTAGTCCTGAATTTGAATTGGTACAACTTTCTTGACCCCCTCACACCTTAGGTGGTTGCCATCTTCCACATGCATCTCAAATGAAGGGACAAATTGTGGTTCAAGGCCCAGCTGCTTGGTGAGGGCTAGGGTAACAAAATTTAAAGTGCTGTCCCTGTTCATTAGTATAGAAACATGCCGGATTAGCAGCCCGACTACCCGCATTGTTTGGGGTGACCCTTGACTTCCTAAGGCTTGTAAGGATACCTCTGCTGTTGTTAATTCCATGAGGTTTTCTCCTTCATAACCATCTGTTAAGGGACTGGAAGAGTTTATCTATCCCATCATTGGTTTGTAACAAAAAACAATTGCTGGATCTTACAACGATGACCTGGTCCAAATTGTTCATCACAATTATAACATAACCTGCGATCTTGTTGAGCCTGCATCTCGACCCACAAGAGTCGCTTGTAAGGGGATCGCTTGTGTATTACTAGTTCGGTTCTTTAGTGGGCCTGCCTCAATTCTTGGTGGTTATTTGAAAATTGGGCCTGGTTGAGGTTCAATCTTGGGTGCTGGTGGTTCAACTCGAATGGTTGTGAGTTCGGTTCTGGTAAACCGTCCCCTTCTTAAACAGTTGAGCCGTTCTTGTATCTGCATGAGGCCCACAACAACTTATATGGTGGTAGGCTGCATTGCTTTTACCTCCACTCGAATTTCCTCCCTCAGTCCTCTGATAAAACATCCTAACAGGGCTTTTTCCGGCCAACCTTGCGTCCTAGTTGCTAGTCTTTCAAATTCCAGTTGATAATCTCTGATAGAGCCTTCTTGTTGGAGTTTCGGTAGGGCTTCATCAAAGTCCTCAAATCTCAATAGTCCAAAACGAACACATAGGACTTTGGTGAAGTCAGTCCAAGATACTTGGGGGCGGATTGCCTGAACCATTGGAACCATAAAATGGCTTCCCCCGCCAAGTGGAATGAAGCAACAATAACTCTTTGATGATTGGGAGTATCATGAAATTCGAAATTCCTCAACTTTAAAATCCACAGGGTGGGATGGTCGCCAGCGAAGGTTGAAAACTCTAGTCGCGCAAAAAATGGTCGGTGCCTTCCAGTGTTGCCTCCCTGATCACCGTCTCCACCAGTTCCCTCCTGTTCACCGTCACAATTGGTTGTCTCTTTTTCCAACTGTACCACTACTGTTGTTAGGGTCCCCTTGAGGGAGGGAGGGAGGGAGAAAGTACATGCTTCCACTTACATAGACTTCATTCTTGGTTAGTTACAATCTCAACAGATTCTTCAAATTCTTTGTCTACTTGCTAAATTGCCAACTCATGCTGATGTTTTTCATTTTCCTTCTAGAAGTGGCAATTAAAAATAAACCATTCATCATCAACTAAAGGACTAAATTTGCTTCCTGGTAAGTCTCCTCTCAATTTCCTTCAAGTCTCAACATCCATTCACCTTTTCTAGAGAGGATTTTTTCTCTTTAAATCTTCCCTATGAAGCCTTGGCTGAAACCAGATTTGTTTCACCATCCTCCATATCTAAGTTTCCTTCTCATCCTAGAAAGCAATTTTCTAAAATTCCCACTAGTGGTAGAAACCTTAGTTCTCAGGAGGATTAGTTCTGTACCATGTTTCATTCACCTGCTACTAATGGTAATGCATGAGACTAGAGTTTGGTTTTCAACCAAAGAAAGTGGTTTAAAACACATGATTTAGCATAAATGTTGTATGCTTCCAATTTGATGGAAATTGATCAGACTGCCTTGCTTCCCCTGTTCCTTTTGGATGAATAATGGGTAACTACTAGTGTAGTTAGTCAGTGTACGTGCTATATTGTAGTAATGTAGTTAGTCGGTGTGCTATACAGCTTTTTACTTTGCTATATGACTATACTTTTTACTTTACTAATGTAGTCAATCACTGCTCTATAAGTCTCTAGCATAGTTAGTCATAGCATTCTACTTCTATTAGTGTAGTCGGTCATGTAATTAGTCCTAGTGTATTAAATCATTGTACTATACGTCTTTCGCTATGAAAGTTAATGGTCTGATTTCTTTGGAGCTCAAGGGCCTAAGATTCGTTTGAATTAGTTCTTTGTTTAAATTTCACATTAGCACACGAAGACCAAGTTTATGGTGGGGATACAACCAATTTAAGAACCTTTTGTGGTTGCAGATCAAGGTGAATATGCTTCTTGTAGGAAGGCATTTTTGTGTGCATGAATGAATGGTATTTGTCCTTTGGTGGTAATCATTCTAAGGCTTAAGAAGTTTCAATGTCCTGGAACAGAGACTTGGTAGGCTACTTTTTGATGATGAATCACTTGAAATTCCTTTTTGTTTCATGACTACAATACAATCTTTGCTCTGGACAGATGCTTTATCTGAAGAATCTGTTCCAAAATCTGTCTCTTCTGGATCTTCTGATTTTGGAACAGGCTGGTTGTGTGGTTCAAGTCTGATTTCTAGATTTAATCTAAGGCAGTAATAATTGAGCGTAGCAAGGAATCCCCTTTGCTGATCCTATGTTCTCCCGGTGGAGGGTGCTGCCTACTGCTGCTCATCAATTGCTGGAGCATCCAGTAGCCATCCTGGATTCAAAGAGATAGCATATGGCCAAGCTACTATGATCCCTAGGACAAGTAACTGGCTTGGGGTATGCCACCAGAGTGAGTGCATGAAGAAGAGCATTTGGTTTGAGCCACTCACTGAACCTTTCCTACTCGAAGGATCATAGGTTCATTTTACTAGTCTATTGGTTGGATTGACAACTTTAACTAGAGTTCCTTTTATAGTTAAAATGGTAGCCAAATTTTATTTGGTGGATTAATGGGACAAAAATTTGTTTGAATTGGTTTATGATTTTTCATAAAGCTAGCAAATAATGCTAGGGTGAATCTAGTGCTGCTACAGACATGGTTCCCCATGAAAAGAAGTTTTAGAAGACAACATTAACTTTTCATGATTCCTACCATGTCTGTAGCAGTACTATATATACTTTTGCCTAATGCTTGTTTTTGTTTCTGAATTGCTATCTTGTCCCTTGTGGAGGCTGTGGATGGCCTTATCACTTAAATTTTGTTTGTTGAGCTATGACTTATGGATTTATTGGAATGCTAAAAAAAATTTAGAACGTGGTTTGCAAGTCATGCATTTTCTACAGTATAGATAGTGCTCTGTTTTTTTTTTTTTGGTACCTTACATGCTTGACCTAGGTTTTCACACACTGGCATATGTATGCCTATTTGTATATTGAATATTTTTTTTGCTTTCATTGTGCTTTGGCTTCATTCCTGCATTCGTACTTTCTGCCTGCAGTTTCCTATAACCAATTTCTTTTTTTGGACTTGAGTCATACGTTGATATTATCCTTTTCCACCATTGCAGCCAAGAGTCTTCTGAATGAACTTGAATCCCTCATAGGAAATATTGTTGATGTAGTTCAAGCTGCAAATGAAATTGTTCCAGATTTTGGGAAACATTCTCGTGATGAATTGGTCCATCAAGCAACAAGTTTTGAAAAGGTTATTAAGTTCTGCCACTTGTCTTTTATTTATCTGTATATCTTTTTTTTTATCAGTACATAAATTCATTTAATTAATTAAAAGTTACTGTGAAAGTACAAGGCAAGTCATCTTTAAATGACCAAGGTTACAATATATTACAAAATTGCCCAAAATAAAGTGGGTCTATCAGCTCTCTGCTTTGCTAGAGTATCCACCAAGCTATTTGCTTCCCTCTTGTCCAGAAGCTGAAGTGAAGAGAAGAGAGAAGAGAGAGAGAGAGAGAGAGAGAGAGAGAGAGATCTGAGAGCAAGAAGAGTTGCTGGCAGCGCCAGCTTTTCGGTATTTATATTAGGGCGACTAAAACATAACGTAAAGAGAGGGGAATTACAATAGTACCCCTGTGACACTAACAGAAACAAAAAAACAAAGAAAACAGCTTATAAACAGCCTTTTAACAGTCCCCCTCAAGTTGGGACTAGACCTGTTCATGGGCTGGGTAGCCCGATGGGCCGGACGGGCTTGCGCATAGATATTAGCCTGCGGGTTTGATCTCGGGCCTAAAAGCCCGGGCCCAACCATTTTACGGGCCGGGCTCGGGATTTGCCACAAAAGCCCTTTCTTATTCCCTAGCCGAATAAGTACCCTTTCTTATTCCCTCTCTCCAGTCTTCATCTTCTTCTCTTCTTACTCTCACTCTCAAGAACCAGCGCAAACCTAGACAGGCAGCCACCATTGTTAGTCTCAGAGGCGACACGTGAGCTCAGGCACCGACGATCTCAGGCACCAGTCGTCTCTCTCTTTCTCTCTTGCTTCCCACCAGTCCTCTCTCTCTCTCGTTTCTCTCTTAGTTCTCATTCTCAGTTTCTCACTCACTGTCGCATATTCTCATTTTCTCAGGAATCGGCGCCACCAGTGAACTGCGACGATGATTTTGCGCTCTCTCTCTTTCTGTGTGTGTTCCATCTTCTCAATGTTCTCATTCTCACCAGTGAACACCAGCGCCACCAGTGAACTCCGACAAACTCATTCTCACTAGGAAACTCAGGATGCAATCTTCAATAAAAGTGAAAAAAATCATTGTTAGGTTGGGCTTCGGGCTTTTTAAGAGGGTCGGGCTCGGGCTTGGGCCTGAAAAATTCTGTTAATTAGTAAAAGCCCGGCCCGACCCATGAACAGGTCTAGTTGGGACATAGATTCAATCATGCCCAACTTGTCACATAGATCATTGTTCCACAAATGATGTAACCCTTTTGTGAAAATGTCTACGAGTTGATCTTCGGACCTGACATAGGGGGTGCACACTTTCCTTTTGACAACCTTTTCTCTGATAAAATGTTTGTCTACCTCAATGTGCTTGGTTCTATCATGTAGTACTGGGTTAGCAACAATGTTTATGGCTGCCTTGTTGTCACAATATAAAGTCATAGGTCCATCAACTGTAAATCCTAGCTCACGAAATAGATTTTTTAGCCACATTATTTCAGCCTCTCCATGAGACATTGCTCTATATTCAGCTTAGCACTAGATCTAGCCACCACATTCTGCTTTTTGCTTCTCCAAGTGACTGGGTTTCCTCCCAATCTTCAACCTTCAAATGCCCGTGCTTTTGGAACAATAAATCTGCACTTGGAATTTTTTAAGATATTTGAGAATTCTTTCAGCTGCTTCAAGGTGGGTAGTCTTAGGGGCATGCATGAATTGACTAAGGGCCCATAGGTTATGGGGATACCACAAAGGTGGGAACTACTAGGTTTGCAGATGGGAAGAGGAAGATTACTTAATTTGAGGAATGTGATGGCAGAAGGGGATTCTTAAGTAATTGTTAAAGAGCAACAGTGATGCACCAATAGATCATTTTGAAATCAATGCATCACCAAGCTTTTGCTCATCCAAACAAATAGTAAGGGGAAGGGAGATGGAACGAGAGGAGAGAAACTTCAGGCCGACGGGGAAGTGGAGGTTGGAGTTGGGTATTGAAGCTAAACATTTCTTATTCGAGCAGGGAAGGACAAGAGGTAAGGCATATTTGAAAATCAGGGAAGGTAGTAGGGCAACGATATTCATACCAGAGGAAGCATGTTACTGGTTGAAAGGCTTTGTTGATGGAATAGTAAACACTATCAGGGAAGAAGGCTGGAAAAATTCAGTGGCATGTTGTGGGAAGAGCTATGAAACAGTACTGAGAAGGAATGGGAGAGGATGGTTTATCATGGTAACAAAAAACTTTTGCACTAACAAAAAACAAGTAATATGCATACCAGAAGGATAGAGGGGACAAGGTTGGATTTCCTTCACAAATAACCTTCAAGCGTTTCTCTTCGAAAGCGAGAGGAAGGTTGAAGAAAGAACTGATAACAAGCCGTGGTACTTCGGAGCATAGCAAGAAACAAAGCCCATATCGTCAAGAAATTATGGTAGCAAGTTCAACTGGAATTTGAAAATTAGCACTTGAAGAAGGGAGAGGCAAATGGGAACACAGAATGGTACTAACGACAGATAGGACTGTAAGGGATTGGACGAAAGTCTTAGATGCAGTTGCAGAAAGACTGGGCTTAGAAGGTGATGCTGTCTTATTGTCGTTTACTGAGAAGAAAGCCATCCTTGATACAGGCGACGAGAAACTGAGTTTCAATACAGTCCAAGTAGATGGAGGACTGATACAAATACAAAACTGGGTTCCAATATGCAATGAAGTAGTAACAAAGGATGGCAACCTCTTGATCAAACTTTTAGGACTCCCCTTTAATCTTTGGAACGAACAGACCTTTGGAAAAATCGTCAGAGCCCTAGGGGGTGTTCTATTGGAGCTAAACCTGAGAAGCTTGCGTGCTGTGGAGATTAAAGTCGCAGGGATTAAGCCTGAGAGCCTGCCTTGTGCATTGGTACAGGGTTTGGTTGGCATCGGAAGTTGAGGCGTCTCTCTGGGGAAGATGACCAGAGGTAGGAGACGATGGTGAAGTCGCAGGATGGAGCACATGTGGCACCCAAGGAGTGGTGAAGAAACCTGTTGTGCGTGATAGAGCAAAAGAGGAGAATGAACAATTGCAGGGGGTTACCATTTCTCGAAGCTTACCATTTAAAGCTATTAATTCACAATTCTTTGAATTAAAGTCAAGGTATTTAGGTGGCCCTTCCTATGCTGACGTGGCCAGAAGGGGAAGTAACTCGGCGGGTCTCAACAGAGATACTCTATCTGAACCGGCTGTAAGAGCGGGTGAACCAAAATGTGGACCACATGCCTCCATTAGTGGTCCATGTGATGACTTAAGGCGTCACGTGGGGTAGGACTCGAGAGAGACTTAGAGAGATTATAGACGAAAACTCTCGTCTATCTTCTTCTAGAAAAGGGTCGGCCGAATTGAATGAGTCACAGAAAATGCTAACAAAAGGAGGAAAGCGTCCCCTGAGCTGGACCCATCGTCTGGACTTTGACGAGCAGGCTCTCAGTGTAGTTGATTGCCCAAACCTGCGCTACATTAGAGACAAAATAGAAGAAAGAGAGGAGGAAGACCAAGGGTGGATAAGCTACAGTTTGGAGAGTGATATAGAGGGGAGTTCAGAAGAAATTGCAAGTATTGATGGTTCGGTAGAGGAAGGTTTCTATGAAGGCCAAATTAGAGAGACATTAAACTTGGAGCATCTCTTTCTCGGAGATACGGCGGGAGTACATAAGAAAGACTTGGAGGCTCCGGTGAACATGAACAGGGTGGGCCAAAGTCCAAAAACGGATAAGCCTTTACCAAGTTTTAGCGCCATGCAAGTAGCTGAAAAGGTGCTAGCTCAAACTAACCCAGATCTGAACAAGGGTACATCACAGAGAAATGAACAATTGGGTAAGGGAAAAGGTATTTGTGTAGACCATTTGACAGGGAATAGTTCCCTCCAATCCGAGGAGACAAAAAGCTCCAATTGTTCTTTATAGGGTTTGAAAACCAACCACCCTCATTTGCCCGTCTCACAACCCTTAGTCAAAACCAGGTAACTCTGTCAATTCAATTTTTGCTACTGATGAGTGTTCTGTGTCCCTTGTTCCAGATTCCCTTTCCAACCAAGAGTCAAAGGCCCATGGACAGGAAGCCAAAATGAGGATACAGGGGGAGGAGGGGGAGACAGTAGTGGGAATAAATTGCAGGGATAAAAGGATCTGGGGTATCATTGAGAGAATAATGGGTGAAGTGGAGAGGAATGAATTGCAAAGGGAGGGTACAAGTGGAGCAAAAAGAGTTCCTGGTGGAGAGAATGAGATAAGGAATGAGGAGAGGATTAGAAGTGGAGAGCTTGGAAAACTAGATGAAGGGGAAACTTGTAGGGAAGATTCAGTAGCAGAATTTGTGGGAAAGTTGGGTGTAAACTAAAGAACCCAAATGATTTAAAAGCATTTCTACAAAAAAAAAAAGAGGATAGAAAGATTAAGAAAAGAAAATTGAGTGAAGTTGAGAGATTAAAAAGAGATATTGAGGGGAATAAGAAGTTTGGGGCGAGAGGGGACAGAAGGAAAGGGTTTAAATAGATTTTGGTGGTGGTAGGGTTGCTTTTTACAAAATTGAAATGAGAATCCTAAGTTGGAATGCGAGGGGGCTGAGTAGTGCCAGGAAGAGAGCAACAATTAAAGAGGTGATTAAGAAGTTTAATCCAAATGTGGTATTAATTCAAGAATCCAAAAGAATGGATTTTGATTGCAGATGGGCAAGTAGTGTTTGGAGAGCTAGGGGGATTAAGTGGGCGGTGGCTCCGTCGTGGGGGTCCTCAGGTGGGATTGTGACATTGTGGAAAGAAGATGTGCTAATAGGAATGGAGGAGTTAATAGGTGATCATTATGTTTCTTTAAAGTTCAAGCAGGTGGAAGATGGTTTTGAATGGGTACTAACAAATGTTTATGGCCCTAATGACTAGGCAGAGAAAGAAATTGTGGGAAGAGTTGAGTGATATTAGGGGCCTTTGGGAAGGACCATGGTGTGTGGGAGGGGATTTTAATGTAGTGAGATTTACAGAGGAAACCAACAACCCTAGACAGAGAGTGACAACAAGTATGAGGAACTTCAATCAGTTTGTGGATTCTTTTGAGCTTAAAGAATTTCCACTCCTAAATAATACCTTCACCTAGTCCAACCTCCAATCAAGTCCAATATGCTCTAAGCTGGACATGTTTCTATTTTCTACAGATTGGGAGGAACATTGGGGTAGTTTAACATCTAGGGTGCGTTCCTAGACTTACCTCGGACCACTAGCCTATAGTGATGTGTAAGGAGGAAATGAAAGGTGATGGTCCTACCCCTTTCAAGTTTGAAAACATGTGGTTGATCCATCCGGGCTTCATTGAGAAAATTAGGGAGTGGCGGGAGCATTATAATCCGCCAGTACAGTGGGAAGGAATGAGGTTCCACAAAAAGCTTCAGTTCTTAAAATCCCAAATAAAGGAGTGGAATAGGTTGGAGTTTGGGAGAGTGGAGAAAATGAAACAATTCCTGTTGGAGCAAATAGAAGAACTGGATATGAAGGAAGAAAGGGGATCTTTTGGAGAAGAAGACAGAGAGAGGAGATGGAGCTTAAGGAAGCAAATGGAGGATTTATTGCTTAAGGAGGAAATAAGCTGGAGGCAGAAATCTAGATGTAAATGGTTAAAGGAGGGGGATAGAAATACGGGTTTTTTCCACTCAGTGGCAAATGGTAGGAGAAAGAAGAACTTCATCTCAAAATTGGAAGTTGAAGGAGCAGTCATATCCCACTCGGTAGAAATAGCAGAAGCCTTTGTAAGTCATTTCAAATCTATTTTCAGAAGACCTTTAAATGAAAGGATTTGGTTGGAGGGTTTGGATTGGCCGACTTTAAGTACAGAAAACAGAGAGGTTAGAAAAGAGATTTGAGTTGGAGGAGACAAAGTAAGCAGTTTTTTCAATGGACAGAGCACAAGCTCCAGGTCCAAATGGTTTCACAATGGCTTTTTATTAGGATTGTTGGGATATTATGGAGAAGGATCTTGGGTCAGTGTTTGAGGAATTCCACAAAAGGGGAATAATTAATCCGGGTTTGAACTCCACATTCATTGCTCTGGTTTCAAAGAAGAAAGAGGCATCACAACCAAGGGACTTTAGACCTATTAGTCTGGTGAATAGTCAGTGCCTGAGGTGCAAGGTGAGGCGTTTTTGAGAGCAGGCGCCTCGCCTAGGTCAAGGCGGCAATACTTTAGTAAGGTGCTCGCCTCTGCGCCTAAGGCGTGCGCCTCAGACCAGGCGCCAGGTGGTCCAGGCGCGCGCCTATGGTTGGTTGCCCTTTGTTTTTTTATTTGTTTTTAAATTGACTTTTATAGATAGATTATAATCATATATGTATAGATTATTTTCTTTTATGTGCCAAAATGGTTAGGATATGGTATAGCAAATACGAAAGAAAGAATTCACGACCCTCTCGAGAGAAAAAACTTGCTATGCAAGGCTTCTCAGGCTCCTAGTATCAGTCGATGTCTCGAGCCCTCAGCCCCCACATTCTTCTTGGATCATCAAGTTCAGGCCATCTCTCAATCGAACAACCACCTCAGCCCCCACATTCTATTAGAGGCCATCTCTCAGTTGGACGACCAACTGCAACGTTCAGGCTTTCAGCAACCAGCATCAGGTATTTGTTTTTTCTCTTTTTACACTGAAAACAGGGGTTCCGCCCGCCCCCTTCTTCTTCTTCTTCTTCTTTTCTTCTTCTTCTCCTTCTCCCTCTTGTTCTCCTCCTTCAGTTCTTCTTCTTGTTCACAGAAAAACAGGGGCTCCGCCCACTCTTGTTTTTTTTTTCATTGTCTTTTTTTTTTCTGAAATATTTTTACAGTAAAACAGGGGCTCCACCCCCTTCTTCTTCTTCTTCTGAAATATATTTACAGTAAAACAGGGGCTCCGTCCCTTTCTTCTTCTTCCTCTTCTTCTTCTTCCCCTTCTTCTTCTGAAACTGTTTTACACTAAAACAGGGGCTCTGCCCCCTTCTTCTTTCCTTGTCTGTTTCACACTAAAATAGGGGCTCCGCCCCACTGTTCCACAATATTTTTTTTTATCAGCAGCAAATATTAGTTTGAAAACAATAAAACAGGGCTCGACCCCTTTCTTTTTTTATTTTTATTTTTAGTTTTTTCTTTGCTTCTGCTTCCCCCACTTTCTTCTTCATCATCTTCTTCTTTTTCTTTCCTTGTTTGTTTCACACTAAAACAGGGGTAGTAAATAGAAATACATTTATTCTGATTTTTTTAAATATTTAAGTTATAATACATTATGTTTTATTATAAATTTAATAAACTGATTCTTCTTTTTGTAGTATTAAGATTATGATAAATTCTGATTTCTAATAAAACTAAATGAATTTATTATGATTTTTAATACTAAACTTATAATAAATTATGATTTAGTATAAAATTTAATAAATTTATTCTGATTTTTTATGTTAAATGTAGAATATGATTTATTATAAAATTGAATAAACATTTTCTGATTTTAATAAATATTTTAAAACTACTAACTAGTTAATATTTTATTAGTTGAAAAATATTTTATGTTTTATATTATAAAGTAATTAATTTATTCTTTTGCTTTTATATTTTGTTAATTCTTTTTTATAAATATTTTATTTGAAATATTAAATAGAAATTATTTGGACCGATTTGGTCGACATTTCCGAAATATAGGAAATGTCAACCGAAATAATGTAATTTTTATATTACCATCCATTTTCATGTCGGTGAGCCTCGACATCGACATATGTCGGGCGACATTAGCGACATTTCATGACATTTGAAACCATGCTTCTTCCTCGCCTTGAGAGGAATAAGACAAGGAGATCCACTATCCCCTTTTCTTTTCACTATGATTGCTGATGTCCTTGGAGATTGATCCATAGACCGGACTTGAGGAATTTAATGAAAGGATGGAGAGTAGGAAGGGAGGAGGTACCCCTTACACATCTACAGTTTGCAGATGACAAAATCTTGTTTTGTGAAGGTGGGGACATCAATTGGATCCAGAATTTAAAATTGGCAATACAACTCTTTGAGCAAATGTCTAATCTCAAGGTAAACTTGGATAAGAGTAGTATGGTGGGTGTGAATTTGAAGGAGAGGGAGCTAAGTGAATATGCAAGTGTGTTAGGTTGTGCAACCTCGGTTTGGCTTATGATTTACTTAGGCCTCCCCTTGGGGGATAACCCTACGAAGGTAAGCTTTTGGAACCCGGTGGTGGAGAGATTTGAAAAAAGGCTTGCTTCTTGGAGGAAAAATTATCTTTCCTTGGGGGGGGGGAATCACTCTGATTAGGTTAACCCTAGCTAACCTACTTGTTTACTTCCTATTGGTGTTTAAGATCCCCACAAAGGTTTCTAACATTTTGGAAAAACTTATGAGGGATTTCTTGTGAGAGCCTGGAGAGGAAAAGCGGGACCATAGGGTGAGATGGGAGGTGGTAACTAGATGTAAAAAGCTAGGAGGTATTGGGATTGGGAATATTAGGAAAAGGAACATGGCATTGTTGGGGAAATGGTTATGGAGATTTCCATTGGAAAGAGACAAATTGTGGACAAAGATTGTGGCTAGCATACATGGGTTGGAAGACAATGGTTGGGAACCTGGAATTTTGGCAAGGGCTACAACTGCCTCTCCTTGAAAAGCCATATATAAGTTGCTTCCAGTCTTCTCCCCTTGGATCAGGTATGGTCTTAACTCTGGTAGTAGAATAAAATTTTGGGAACAACATTGGGTTGGGGACTCACCTTTGATGGACCAATTTCCCTCTTTGTATGCTCTATCAGATTTGAAAAATGAACCCATATCGTCCTTCTTAAGCCCTTCAGACTCTTCTTCTGGTTTTGGGTGGAACTTAGGTTTGAGAAGGGCAATTAGGGATATAGATTTGGGCCACATCATGTCTTTGTTAGTCATCCTTGAAAATGTTTTCTTGGACCCTAACAAGGAGGACACCAGATTTTGGGTTCCTTCCTCATCAGGTGTTTTCTCTTGTACTTCGTTTTTTGAGACATTAACTCAGCCTTCTGATCCTATTGGGTTGTCTTTCCCGGTTAAAGAAATTTGGAGTAGGCCCATTCCTCCTCGGGTTGGTAGTTTTTGTTGGGAAACTTTCCTGGAAAAAATTAACACAAATGACCTACTTCAGAAAAAGAGACCCAATTCTTGTTTACTTCCTAATAGGTGTACTCTATGTAAAGCTGATGGGGAAACTGGTTACCACCTTATGGTTACTTGTTCGGTTGCTAAATCAGTATGGGAGTGGGCTTTTTCCCTTTTTGGGTGTGTTTGGATTCCCCCTGGGAATGTCCAAAGCTTATTCTCTTCGTCTTTTTTCAGATGGCCGAAGAAGAGAGGGAAGATTATGTGGAGAAGCATTAGGGCAGCAGTGTGTTGGACCCTTTGGGAAGAAAGAAACTCACGAATATTTTTAGTCAAGGAAAGAACCCTTGAAGACTTGTTAGATCTAATATTGTTAAGGGTGTCAATTGGCCGAAAACTATGTAGCTGTTCTTAGATTATTCTGTGGCTGATTTGGTAAGAAATTGGAAAGAGATAGCTTCCTCTGCCCTATGTAAGAGGACTTGTAGTCCTTCTTGGTCCCCTCCTCCCTCTGGGTTCATAAAACTGAATTTTGATGGTAGCTGCTTAAGGAACCCAGGGCCTTCTGGGATTGGGGGAGTGTTTAGGAATGAGGATGGGGCTATCATTGCTATGTTCTCAGGCCCAATTGGGGAAGGAGACTCTCTTAGGGCTGAGATTCTTGCAGCCCTGGAAGGTATCCAAAGAGCAAGGGAGTTGAACATTAGATGTTTGGTCCTTGAAGGTGACTCGGAAGTGGTGATTAAGCGGCTAAAGGAAGAAGACAACGGTTTGTGGAGTTATAACAACGAGAAGAAAAAATTCAAATGGTTGAGTAGGGATATTGTGGTGCATTACAGCTGGGTGAAGAGGACTGCTATTTCATTTGCTGAAGGGTTAGCCAAGCAAGGGGTAAATAGGGAATCTATTTTTTGAGCTAACTTTTGACTTTCTTCCATTGTATTTCTGTTGGTGGGGAGTTAAGACATTTTACCTCCCCCTTTTGTACCTTAAGTTTCACATAGTTTCATATCATTAATAAAATTTATTGTTACTAATAAAAAAAAAAGCAATGTCTGGCCGAGTCATGGAGAGATATAGCAGTCTTCCTACAAGCCTTTGAAATTGCTTCACATCTTTGATGAATTCATCTGGACAATCACTTAATTTATGATTAGGATCAATAGGAGAATCAACGGGTTTCACTCCCAATTTTCCTTTATCCTGTAATAGAACTAGGACATACTACTTTCTTTGAGAAGTGAAGATACCCTTTTGTGAGTGGGCAACTTCAATTTCAAGGAAGTATCTCAAAGGACCTAGATCTTTCACCTCAAACTGAGTAACAAGAAATCCCTTCAATCTTTGAATTTCATCTTTCCAATCACCAGTGATAACTATATCATCAGCATACACTATTTTTTTGATGAATAATAATAAATTTATTGATTCAGAAGCAAATTTAGAGTGAGTTCATACATCATCCCAGCGAGAGGTGCGAGCTGCAGCCCCTCCTCGAATCTTACAAGTAAACTAGGAAAGAAAAACAAGAATCACAACTGAGCCCAAAATAATTCTTCCCTATTTACCCCTTGCTTAGCTAACATACCTGACAAAGTATTTGCTGATCTCCCCATCCACTGTACAGTGACCAATATATTCCTTGCCAACCAAATAAATTTCTTCATTTCATTCTTGTATCGCCACATAGCCTCTTCAGAATTTTTCAACCAACCCACCACCACTTTGGAATCCCCCTTGATTATTAGGTGTTGTACCCCTAGCTGGTTTGCAAATTGCACCCCTTGTACAACAGCTAAAAGTTCTGCTCCGATGGAGTTCCCAAATCCCAAGGGACCTTAGTAAAGCAACAAAATCTCTCCCTTCGCATTTCTCAAAGCACCCCCCATTCCGGATAAACCTGGATTACCCATGCTACTTCCATCAAAGTTCAACTTTAGTGAGGCTTCGGATGGAGGAGACCAGCTTGTAATTGATTTGTCCTTTAGAGATGAACACCTCGCTACTGCTGACCAATTTCTCCAAAGGTCATTAAAGGAGAATTGATGAAAGATTTCCAAGGTCTTCAGCCAATGTATTGCCCTATTTAACACACAATCTTTCAAATCCTGGCTGCTCCTTTCCTTTTCTTGAAAGATTCTAAGATTTCTTTCTTCCCAAAGAGTCCAAATCAAGGCAGCACGAGCACATCTCCACATAATTCTTCCTATTTTTGTAGGCCAATAAAAGGCAGAATGGTTGAAGAGCATGTGAACTTCTGCTGGTAGACTCCAACTACCCCCAAACAATGAAAGTAGCCAAGCCCAAAGGTCTGCAGAAAAGGGACAAGATATTAATCGATGGTAACAATCCTCACCGTGAGCTCTATAGAGGATACACCAATTAGGAGAAATACAAAGGAAATGTCTTCTCTTTTGTAGGTTATCTAAAGTGTTTACTTTCTCATGGAATACTTCCCAACAAAATGCCATAATTTTTGGGGGAACTGGCCTACACCAAATTTCTTTTGACGGAAAGGGTTGGTGAGTAGAAAGTTGAGAGATGGACTTGAAGAAAGAAGCACAAGTGAAGGTTCCATTGGGTCTAGGAGTCCAAACCCTCTTATCTGGCTTGGAGGGATCCAAACAAACCTGATTAAGACAACCAAGCAAAGCAGAAAGAGAATCAATTTCATCATCCCTAAGTCCTCTATGAAACCCAAAATCCCAAGTAGGATCTAAGGGTGTTCCCAAAGGTGAGACAAATTTTGAGACCACCTCTTTTTTGTACAAAGAAATAGAAAATAGCGAAGGGAACAAATCCTTTAACGATGTGTCTCCTACCCAAATATCCTCCAAAAAATGGACAGAGTTGCCAGAACAAACTTCATACCTGATAAAATTGAGGAATTGAGGAAGGGTGTTGTGAATAGCCTTCCAAGGTGCTGCTAGGTTAGCTTGCCTCGATACACCAGCATCCCATCCATTCTCTGACCTCCCATTAATGCTTCCCACCACCTCATGCCACAATCTCTCTCTTTCCAAAGGCCATCGCCACAACCATTTCCCTAACAGAGTTTGATTTTTTCTAGTTACCCTCCCAAGTCCCAAGCCCCCCTCTTCTTTACTTCTGCACACAATTTCCCAATTAACCAAGTGATCATTTTTTTCTTGTCTCGGCTCCCATAAGAAATCTCTCATCAACTTCTCTAGTTTCTTAGCTTCCCTAACTGGTATCCTAAAAACAGACAAATAATAGGTAGGTAAGTTAGCCAAGGTAGCTCTTATTAGGGTAATTCTCCCTCCTAAAGAGATATAATTCCTCTTCCATGAGGCTAATCTCTTCTCAAACTTTTCTATCACTGGGGTCCAAAATCTACTCTCCCTAGGATTTGCCCCTAAAGGAAGCCCTAAATATGACATAGGCCAAGCAGAGGTGGAACACTCAAGACACTCCGCAATAGCCTCGACCTCCCCTACCTCCAAATTTGTACCCGCTATGTAGCTCTTTTCCAGATTTATTCTCAAATTAGAGATACTTTCAAAACCTTTTATTAGATCCTTTAGGTTTGCTACCTTTTCGCTAAGACCTCCTTCACAAAAGATCATTAGGTCATCTGCAAACTGAAGGTGGGTGACGGGGACTTGGTGTCTCCCTATTCTCCAACCCCTAATGACATTTCGCTGTCAGCCTTAGTAATGATCCTACTAATCACATCAGCTACTAAGGTTAAAAGGAAGGGTGAGAGTGGATCCCCTTGCCTGACACCCCTGCAAGCTGGAAAAAAATCCCTCACCATACCATTTACCAGAATAGAGTAGTGACAAGTACTGATACACCCAAAGATCCAATTACGCCACTTGTCCCCAAACCCACAGTTTTGCATAACCTCTAATAGAAACTTCCTGTCCACCAAATCATAGGCCTTTTCAAGATCCAATTTACAAATGAATCCTCTCTTACTAGACCTTTTCATTTCCTCCACACATTCATTCGCAATTAAGATCTGATCTGTTATTTGTCACCCTTGAATGAAAGCCCCCTGTGTTTCACTAATGATAGAAGGGAGGACCGTTTTGATCCTCAATGAGAGCACTTTAGCCAGAATTTTATAGATGCTTGTCACCAGACTAATAGGCCTAAAATCTTTTGGGTGGTTGACATCATTCTTGTTAGGTATCAGGGCCAAAAAGGTGGCATTAATTCCAGGGCTTATAGTGTGATTGTCTGCAAATTCCTTAAAGACTTCAACTAAATCCTCTTTCACCACCTCCCAACAGTCTTGATAAAAGCCCATTGTAAAGCCATCTGGACCAGGAGCCTTGGATCTATCCATTAGAAAGACAGCTTTCTTAATCTCTTCTTCCTCGAAATCCCTTTCCAGCCACCTTGCCACTCCGTCATCAATTCTTGGCCAATCCACCCTTTCCATGACTGCTCTCTCACTCAAAGGTCTTCTATAAATCGATTTGAAGTGGTCCACAAATTTTCTGGCTATGTTATCCTGGTTGGTAATTACCTCCTCTCCTATCTCTAGCTTGGTCACAAGATTCTTTCTTCATCTCCCATTTGCCAAATCATGGAAGAATCTAGTGTTCCCATCGCCTTCTTTAATCCACTTGTGTCTAGATTTTTGTTTCCAACTGATTTCTTCCCTTAATAACACCTCTTCCAAATCCTTTTTCATATGTCTCCTTAACACTCTGTCCTCCTCGGTCAGCCCATTTTGAGATTCCTTTACATCCAAGTTCTCTATGCGAGAAATTAGGCACAGTTTTTGCTCCTCAATTCTACCAAACTGATCTCTATTCCACTCTTTTATTTTGGCTCTCAGCCTTTTTAATTTCTTATGGAACTTGATCCCCTTCCATCTTACCCCCCTCTCCTCCTCACCCCACCATTCCTTCACTTTTTTCACAAAATCTAGATGGGTAAGCCACATATTTTCGAATCTAAAAGGTTTGGGTCCTATAGAAAATGACTCGGTACCTATTTGGATAGGACAGTGATCGGAGGTGACCCTGGGTAACGCTCTAGCAACCAAGTTTTCCAAACTATTCTCCCAGCCAAGGTTAAATAAGAATTTGTCCAGCTTCGAACACAAAGGGGTTTCCTGAAGGTTGACCAAGTGTAACTGGCTTGCAGCAGAGGTATTTCCTTCAGTTCACATTCTTCAATAAAACCATTAAATTTCCTCATGCTTGTTGAAATTACCTGTTGGGGATTACTGGTTTCGTCAGAGAATCTAATGACATTAAAATCCCCGCCCAGGCACCAAGGGTCATCCCATAGCCCCTTGATTGCATATAGTTCATCCCACATCTCATTCCTCTCTCTATAGGAATTAGGGCCATAAACATTGGTTAAGACCCATACACACCCATTCTCTACATTCTTACACTTCATGGAAACTGAGAATCTGCCTATCAATTCTTCCACTACTTCCACCACATCCTCCCTCCATAGTGTTACGATCCCCCCCGAGGCTCCCCAAGAAGGAGACAAGCTCCAACCTAAACCTCTAGATCTCCAAAAATTCCTCACCCATCTCCCATCTAATTCCATCATTTTGGATTCTTGCAACAATACAATATCGGGTTTTTCCCTTCGGAGTGGGTCTTTGATCACCCCTCTCTTTCTTGCACTCCCTAACCCTCTTACATTCCAGCTAATAATTTTCATCGAGACAAAATAGCAAAAAACCCATGAAAAGGCCATAGTCTCCTCATTTTAGGCCCTTCCTCCTATCCTCTCTACCACTGAATTCTAAATCCCCCTCAATGTCTGAAATTAACCTTTCCACTTCAGATCTTTTTTTCTTATTTGTTCCTTCCCCCCCCCCCCCCCCCCCTTCCTAATACAACAATCATCATTTTTCTTTTTTCCATCCTTTCCAGCCAATGTCTGAGGAAGAATTTTACCCTGCTCACACTTATTTCGGCTACAACATCTTTCTAAGAGTCGAGTCCTTCCTTTTTTTTTCCTCCATCATTGTACAGATCAGCTCCCAAATTCTGTCCGCCTCCCCCTTACTACTTCCTTCCAACACCCTCTCTCCTTCTTCCACTATCACCCTCTCTCTTGCATCAGAACCTCCTGGATGGGAAGCTGGGATATCTGTTACAGGCATAGCATACAAGTCGGTACCTATAAAAGAATTGACACCCATACCTGGTAGGACGGGGGTAGGACTAGAATCACTGGAATTGAAGTGCTAACAGGCGGCAAATGGTTTTAAGGCCTTTCCCCTTTTTGGACAAGGTTGTGAAGTAGACATAGTGAAAGAATCACTTCCTAACGACCTACCCACTTGGAAAACCTTTCTCTGTGTTTTCGACATTGGAATACCCACATCCATCCTCACGGCCGATTCTTGTCCCTCTCCACCAACATCTTGTAATTCATTAGACTCAGGGTCAGCTCCCTCGACGAAGGGAGGAGTTTTCACAACTTTAGAACCATTTTCTTCACCATTTCTAGTCTTCCCGCCACCTACCTCTTCAGTCTCTTCCTCTAAAAACAACAACTCTGTATGCAAACTTTCTATTTCAAGTAACTCATTGTTGCTTTTCAGAGACAAACTTCCCAAACTTAACGTTTCGTCTCTATCAGAATTGTCACTGCTATTTTGTTCACACAACCAATCTTCAGACCCTGTTCTGTTCAAATCACTAGGCTTCAGGTATCTCAGGTTGCGCCTATCTGGTGAAAGACGGTTTGCCAGGTTGGATGGAATCCACTGTAGAGAGCCTCGAGACTGAGAGTCTTGAGATTTTGCACCTGATCTGTTCGAACGAAAGGAGGGATTTGGGGTAGAAGAAGATATCAGCATATACTATTAGGGCTGCAATTTTCCCTTCCCCCTCTTTTCACAAACAATATATGATCAGATTGACATTGCTTGTAGCCCTTTTGTTGTACAACTACCTAGAATCTGCTGAACCAAGCTCTTGGTGATTGTTTCAAGCCATATAATGACTGTTTTTAACCTGCATACCTTTTGTTCATTACCTTGAGCCCGGAAACCAGGGGGTTGTACCATGTACACTTCTTTTAGATCACCATTTAGAAATGCATTCTTGATGTCCAATTGGTGAAGGTCCCAATCAAAGTTAACAGCTAAAGAGAAGAGAACCTTAATGGAGTTCATCTTAGCAATTGGTGCAAAAGTTTCTGCATAATTCACCCCATACACTTGAGTGAACTCTTTTGCCACTAGACGAGCTTTATACCTCTCCACTGTGCCAGCAGCCCTATAAATAGACCTGACTCTTACTATATTGACTCTTAGACTCTATGACCACCAATCCTTTTCCTCGAGGCCAAATTCTGAATCACACAATAAGAAAGGAAGAAGGTTACTAAACAGTTTAAAGAATTTGTTATACTACTAACAAAAAACAAATTAATAGGGAATTGAGGAACATGTAAAACATTAGAAAGGGTAGGACCAAAAGGAAGAGAAATGATTCCTTGACCAGCTTTGGTAGAGAATGAACCATCAGTTAGTCTCACTTTGTCTCTTCCAGAGAGAAGATGATAGGTCTAAAAGTAGGTAGACTTATTGGTCATATGTTTTGACACTCCAAAATCAATTATCCAAGGAGAGTTAGAGGAATGAGACGATACACGGAGAGCTGTGGCAGAATTACCTGATGTAGATGCATATGAAGTTGATGGAGGAGGAGCATCCATCTGGCGAATTGCCCTACCATAAAGTTCTAAATGATCATAGAAGGAATTAATGATATCCTCCCTAGGGTCAGAACCGGTGGTGTATGTCTGAACTGCAATAGTAGTAGGGGGCTGGTTCTCCTGAGTAGCTATGTTTGCTGTAGTGAATTTTCTTTAACCTTGCTGTCCTAACTTCTTATTCAGATCTGAACCCTATTTCTTACTCAATTCCTGAGCCCATTTCAGCTTCCCATGAAGGTCCCAACATGTGTCACGAGTGTGTCGAGGCTTCTAGCAATGGGTGCACCATAATTTTTCTTTGTCGTCCACCCTTTTTTGAGAGCCCCCCTTCTTAAAGGGATTTCCCCCACTTGTAACAATATTTCCTTTTGTTGCCAATACAATTGCATCTCCCCTAGAATTATTCATCAAATTTGTTCTACTTTCCTCTAACTGTACTAGAGCATATACTTCTTGGACAGATGGGAGATCCTTGCTGCCAAGTATCTGCACACTAATGGATTCATATATAGGGTTTAGGCCAAGGAGGAAGGCTAAGACCCTCTTTTGTGAAACAAGAGACTTATATGCTTTAGCATCTTCATCACACTTCCAATCTACACTCTGATAGTGATCCAACTCTTTCCAGATGGAAGACAAGTCTGAGTAGTACACAGAAAGACTCCTCTCCCCCTATTTGCAAGTAGAGGATTCTGCCTGTAACTGATAGATTTTTGCATAGTGTCTCAATTCAGAATAGGTTGACTTGGCTTGTTCCCAAATCTCATAAGCTGTTTCAGCCCACATAAAATTTCTTCTCACTTGAGGTTGCATAAACACTAAGAGCCATGACATTACCATGCTGTTCTCCTGGTTCCATCTGTCATGCTTAGCACTCCTAGAATTAGGTTCTTTAATTCTTCCATTTATATATATCCTATTTTTCCCCTTGCAGTAATGTATATCCTATTCCCCTTCGACCATTCTAAGTAATTTAGACCATCAAGAGGTATGACAGCCATAGGGAAGGATAAATCCATACCCCCACTCAGTCCGTTCTGCATTGAGGAAACATTGGAAGTGGCTGAATCTTCACTATTCATGATAGCTGGTTTAGATCAAACTAGAAGTGGTTGAATCTTCACCAAAAGAAAAAAACACTGTCCGACCTGCCCAACCTATTTTACCTTTCGCACATTGTATTATTTTTGAAAAAAAACTGCACCAGGAAACTACAGGCAGCCACCTTCTAGATCGACCATAGTACTTCAATCACCCAGAAAAAAAAATTACTGCTGCTACAGCACCTATAGGTCATCACCGACCTACAAACTACCCACTGCACTGCTGTCACAGCACACACAGGTCATCTCCGACCTGCAAACACTCCACAAAGCTGCTGTCGCAGCACATACAGGTTGCCTCTCACCTACAACCACCACAAGGATCACTTAATCCTACAAAAAAGGAAGGTACAGGTGCTGAAAACCTCACATCCGTTGATTTTCCCCCTTTTTTTTTGGTCTGTCCTGATACATGATCAGGAAAGAAATAAAAAAAAGGAGAGAAACTTCTGAGATCAGTCCAAAGATCTACCTTGGTTCTTCAGAGAAAAAGAAATCAGCAGCACGATGAGGGAGAAAGACAAAGGACTCGATCTCCTTTTCAGATCAAATGAACCCGCTCTGATACCATCTTGTCCAAAAGCTGAAGTGAAGAGAAGAGAGAAGAGAGAAAGGGAGAGAGGAGAAAAGAGAGATCTGAGAGCAATAAGAGTTGCTGGCGGCGCCAACTTTTTGGTATTTATATTAGGGCGACCAAAACATAACATGAAGAGAGGGGAATTACGACAGTACCCCTGTGACACTAACAGAAATTAAAAAAAACAAAGAAAACGACTTATAAACAGCCTTTTAACAGACCCAATCAAAGCTGGAACTGAATTTTTTTGCTAGTGAACCAATTTTTCTAATGATGAACTTGAACTTCCAAGGTGCTAAGTCGATTTGTTTTGCCCAATTTATAACTAATAGCTAATCCCCTTCAATTTCCAGCTCTCTTACTCTCAACTGCTCAGCAAGTTTCATACCTTGTAGGAGAACTTGAGTTTCAGCCTGAATTGAGTTTTCAAACCCAAGTGGTCCAGAGAACAATACTCCTTGATGATTCTGAATATCGTTTGACTTTTGTTTTAGTTTATTTGAAAATCTTATTTGTAGTGATAGTTGTTAGTGTGTGGTCCCGCACTTTATTTTTGTTTATTTCTTTATGTTATTTCATGGTAGTTATTGGTAGTTAGGCCATATTTATTTGTTTTGTTTTCTTATGTAGTTAGTAGGGGTATTAGAGGGAATTCTACCTATTGTTAAAGTTACAAGTATAAATAAGAATTAGTGGGGCGGCTAGATACAACTAACCACACCCTCTCTCTCTCTTTTTTCTTCTTCTCTTCTTCTCTCTTCTTCTCTTCAGTTCTGGGTTAATCTTTCTTCTTTTTCTCTCTGAATCACATCAGAAAACAGATCCTTTTTGTTTCTTTTTTATTCAAGTTGGTATCAGAGCAAGGTTAGGACAGATTAGGGTTCTCATGTGAGCTTGATCTGGTTGGCTGCATGAGAACTCCTTAGGACTAGAAGTTCTGCAGTAGTGCCTGATTTTTGGAGGTTGCTGGAGTATTGGAGACTGCCCAAGGAATTGAAAGATCCTTGGAGATTGCCCGGTGACCAGGAAGGATCAGAGAAAACAGGTGAGTCCAACATTAGGGTTTCAGTTGAAGCAAGATTCAATTTTTATTGAAGTAGAAGGTGGCGATCAGTGTTCTTCTAGGAAAAGTACATTTTTTAATAAGGCCGACCTTGATTAGAACAGTTTAAGCCATTCTATGAGCAGCGGTTGATAGATCTCTGTCTTCCCTGCTGGTTTCTCTAGGTTTTTCAAATCCTACGATCAGTTTTGGATAATACTGGGTATTACAGGTGATTCATAAGGGGTACGACACTATGACGGCCCCACTAACAAACTTGCTCAAGAAGAATGCTTTCCAGTGGTCGGAAGAAGCGGATAACGCCTTCACGACACTGAAGGTGGCCCTTACGACCCCTCCCTCTTGTCCCTGCCAGATTTTTCAAAACAGTTTGTAGTAGAATCGGATGTATCAGGAAAGGGCATAGGGGCAGTATTGTTACAAGACGAAAAACCCATTGCCTATTTCAGCAAGGTTCTCTCACCACTGGCCCAGGGTAAATCCACGTATGAGGAGTTAATGGTGGTTGTGTTGGCTGTGCAAAAATGGAGGGGGTACTTGCTGGGTCGATCTTTTACCATTCGCTCCGATCAAAGAAGCTTAAGATATCTAATAGAACAACCGGTTCTGAATGAGGTACAACAAAAGTGGCTATATAAGCTGCTAGGCTTTGACTTCACAATAGAGTACAAAACAGGTCCGTCCAATCTGGTTGTGGATGCTTTGTCAAGGCAACATGAGTGCTGTCAGATGGTAGCTTCTAAGCTCACTTATCCATTTATGAGTCAGCTGAGGGAGGAAGCCTCTAATGATGCTAGCCTCACTAAGATCAGAAACCAGATTCTGAATGGGGAACAAGTACCACCTGGTTTCTCCCTTTGTAATGAAACTCTGATGCACAAGGGCAGAATGGGTTGCCAGGTAACCAACTCACATTCCGGCCCTCTTAGAGCTTTTTCACGCTTCTCCAGTGGGTGGACATTCTGGCATCCCACGAACCTATCGTAGGGTATCCTCTCATCTTTATTGGGTGGGGATGAAGAGACAGATTCGGGAGTATGTTGCCATGTGTGCAATATGTCAGCGGCATAAATATGACAATCAGTCCCCGGCTGGGCTGTTACAGCCTATATCGCTCCCGGAACAAGTATGGGATGAGGTAACTATGGATTTCATTACTGGTCTACCTCCTTCCGGCTGAAAGACAGTCATTGTTGTTTTTGTGGATCGGCTGTCTAAGTATGCGCATTTTGCACCACTATCACATCCATACACTGCAGCACAAGTGACCAAAATTTTTGTCCAGGAGGTCTCCCGTTTACATGGCACGCCCAAGGCAATTATCTCTGATCGGGACTCAGCTTTCATGAGCCATTTCTGGGGTGAAAACTTCCGGGTGCAAGGAACGAAACTCCATCATTCCACCAGCTATCATCCACAATCCGATGGACAGACAGAGGTGGTGAATCGTTCCCTTGAGACCTACCTTCGGTGCTTTTCTAGTGATTACCCCGGGAAGTGGGCCAAGTGGCTTCTGTGGGCGGAATACTGGTATAACACTTCTTTTCATGTTTCAATTGGCATGTCACCTTTTCATGCTCTATATGGAAGGGAACCACCCTCCCTACTACCCTATGAGAAGGGATCCACAGCTGTGGCTGAAGTAGATGCACATCTAGCAGACAGAGATGCAGTCCTTGAGGACTTAAAGGCCAACTTGCTAAAGGCACAACAACAAATGAAGGCCCACTATGATAAGAAACATCAAGATGTTCAGTTTGAGGTAGGAGACTGGGTTTATTTGAAGCTGAGGCCCTACAGGCAGAGTAGCTTGGCTAAACGGTCCTCTCAAAAGTTGGCTCCCAGATTTTATGGTCCATTCCGTATTGTAACCAGGGTGGGGAAGGTGGCTTATAAGTTAGACCTCCCTAGCTCTTCCAAGATACACCCCACATTTCATGTATCCCTATTGAAGAAACATTTAGGGCCAGTCCCTTCTGTTTCAGCTTGCTTACCAGAATTTTCTGAGGAGGGGGTTCTACAGCCGGAGATGGATCACATTGCTGACTTCAAGTGGATCCGAGATGGCAATAAGTCAGTTCAGCAAGCCTTGGTGGTATGGAAACACGTTCCACTGGAAGATGCCACATGGGAAGACTACTGTCAGCTGCAACAATGCTACCCCAGCATTAACCTTGAGGACAAGGTTATAAAGGGGGGAGGAGTTGATGGAACTGTTGATAATAACTGAACTGTGAATTGCCCATTTAGGCCCATTAAACTAGTGTATGCCCGGGGACCTTGCAAGATGGCCTATTATGGCTGAAAAGGGGGTAATCGACATCTATAAATAGTCCATGAAACAATGAGAAAGGCATCGAGCCATTTCAGAATCTTTTGCTCTCTCTCTCTCTCTATTTTCTGATTTCAAGAGGCAGAGTCTCCCTCGAAGAAGACTCTTGTGGTGAGCAGGCTCCCATCACAATGTTAATGGCAACCTGATTATCACAATACAGCATCAGAAGTTTCTCATATTCAACCCCCGGCTCATCAAGTAAAGATCTCAACCATAACACTTCTGCCACACCATTGGCCATGGACCTGTATTTAGCTTCAGCACTAGAGCGAGCAACAACATTTGGTTTCTTGCTTCTCCAGGAAACAAGATTTCCCCCTACAAATGCACAATACCTAAAGGTATATCTCCTATCATCAATACATCCAGCCTAATCAGCATCTGTATATACCTCTATCTTCATGTGACCAGTATTCTTGAAGAGTATGCCTCTCCCTAGGCACCTCTTCAAGTAAGCAAGTATCCTTTCCACCACAAGAAGGTGGGTGGTTTTAGGAGAATGCATGTACTAACAACACTGATAGCATAAGAAATATCTATTCATGTTAGGCAAAGATAAAGAAGCTTCCCAACCAACCTTTGATACATAACCCTGTCTTCAAGAGGTTCTCCACCTTATACACTTATCTTATGGTTCAGCTCAGTGGGTGTGTCAACAGGCTTTACTCCTAACTTTCCAATGTCAAGAAAATACTTTCTTTGAGAGAGAAAAATGCCATGCTTAGATCAAGCTATCTCAATTTCCAGGAAATAGTGTAGTTCCCTCAAGTCTTTCACTTCAAACTCCTAGTGAAGATGCTACTTAAGAGAGTCAATGTGTGATTTGACTGAGCTTGCATATAACCAAACCTTTCCAAAGCCAGTCTAAACCTATCTGTAGAGAAGATGGGCCAAATGGCCCATAGGTTGTTTATTCTTTCTTGTTATTTATGTTTTTTCTGTAATGGGCCTTTCTGGGCCCATTCCGTCTATATTAAGTTCTTTGTAAATTCTTGCCCAACTAAGGGCCTCCTTGTAATTATTCAAATATATCTTAATAAAATAGTGTTAGGGTGCTGAGAGAGAGTAGGTTCGAAACTCTCATTCTCAGACCCTCATTGCCGAACTCTCAAGCTCTCCTCTCTTCAGTTTTCTTCATGGTATCAGAGCATACCCGAACTTCAATATTCTAGGGCTGGAAGCTTAGGCTCGTATTGCCTGATTCTTGGAGGTCATTGGAAGTGCCCAAGACTAGAATCTCTTGGAGAAGTGGTTCGGTGGCCAGGAAGAATCAGAGAAAAGAAGGAAGGGGAACAACTCGGTTCTGTTTTGAAGCTCGAACTGTAAGTTGTGCTCAGTTTTCTGGTTGTTCTGTATTACTTTCGACTGTGTTTGGACTGTTGAAGTGTCCGAAAATCTCTGGTTGTTCTGTATTACTCTCGGCTGTGTTTGGACTGTTGAAGTGTCCGAAAACTCTGGTTGTTCTGTACTACCTTCGGCTGCCATTGAATCTGGTTTAATCCAGGAATTTCTGGGCTGTTTTTTCACTCCTTCTTGGACTGTCAAAACTGCCGAAACATCCTTGTAACAAGGCTGTGGATTGTTACTTATTTTTGGCTGTTTTTGGGGGCTGTACGAACTGTTCTTGAGGCCTTTTTTCTTTTTTGACAGTGGGGTTGTCTCTATTGCCCACACTGTGTTTGTAAAAAGGGCTATTTCAGCAATACCAAGTGGTATTTACCTTGAAGTCCAGATTTGAAAAGGTACTTCGGTTGAGTGCCTAGAAGTTTCTGTTTACTTCTTGAAGGCTGAACTCAGTGTATTGCCTTCTTGTGGTCGGCTGAACTCTGTTCTTGTTTGTCCTCATTCAGTATACTTGTAGAAGTCATCTGAAATCATATTTGGAGTGTTTACATGATGTACTCCTCAGAGTTTGAAAACAAAAGTGGTGCTGAATATGGATTGGTTCAAGGGACTCCAAGTGATTCTTTATTGACTGTGACCATAGTTAAACTAGATGGAACTAATTATTTGGCATGGTCACAATCAGTAAAGATTCATGTATGTAGTAGAGGAAAGTGGGGGTTCATTTCCGGGAGTAAGAAGGCTCCCCCAGAAGATGATCCATCCTATGAGAAGTGGATGCAAGAAAATTACACTGTCATTGGGTGGCTTGTGAACTCAATGCAGCCACAAATCAGCCAACACTACCTATGGATGAATTCAGCAAAAGAAATTTGGGACAGTGTTGCAGAAACCTATTCCCAAAAACTCAATGTGGCTCGGGCATATAAATTGAGAAGTGATGTAAATAATTTAAGGCAAGGGGAGAAGCCTCTTGCTGTATATTTCTCAACCCTGAAGTCCCTATGGCAAGAGATTGACCTTATAGAAGCTGTAACTTGGGACACCACCAATGATGCAGAGACCTACAGAAAATTGGTTGAAAGGAACAGGGTATTTGAGTTCTTAACTGGACTAAACCCAGAATATGATATCACAAAACAGAATATTCTTTCCAAGGAGTGTGTCTCTTTGTCACAAGCTTATGCATTGGTGAGTAGTGAAGAGAGCAGAAGGGCTGTCCAGGTTCAAGGGGCTGATATTAATGATCACTTTGCCAATATGGGGATTAAACCTAAAGGAAATGCTAGAACTTCTGGTGGCACAGGAAAGAAAGAAGTTATATGTGAGTACTGCAAGAAGTCGAAGCACACCAAAGACAAGTGCTGGAAATTACATCCTAATCTTGTTCCCATTCGGTTTCAAAAAAACATGATTGTAAAAGATCAGGAAGTGCAAATGTAGTTGCCGGGCCAGATAGTGAAGAGATGTCTGCTTCTGCACAGTTGGCAGCCATGAGAGCAGAATATGAAAAGTTTGGGAAGATGATCAGTCAGTTGAGTGATGTGACCTCTCCTTCCAACCCTTCAGGAAATTCTACTGCTTTAGCATTTGCTCATTCAGGTATAAGGGCTTCTGCCAATCATGCTACCACTTCAGGTAATCTCAATATTCCTTGGATTATTGACTTAGGTGCTTCTGACCATATGACCAATCTGTCTACCTTGTTTGTTTCATATGACTTGCTTCCTGGACGTGATAAAATCACTTTAGCTGATGGTTCACTTGCCCCTATCTCTAGTAAGGGAACCATCAAGGCTACGGATTCCTTGTTCCTACCTTTTGCCCTCCATGTACCTAAACTAAATACAAATCTGTTGTCTGTGAGTAGTTTAACCAAGTCACTAAACTGTTGTGTAACATTTTTTCCTTCCTACTGTGTTTTTCAGGATCTGGAGTCTCAGAAGGTGATTGGGAGTGGCCATGAGGCGAACGGAATATACCTGCTTGATACTCCGGGACAATGCACTGATCATCTTGGGAATATTTTTCTCGGATCTGTCTCTTCAGAGTTTGTTAGTCGGATTATGTTGTGTCACCGTCGTTTTGGTCATCTATCTTTTTCTACCTTGAGTCATCTATTCCCTGAACTGTTTAAGGGAATCAGTTTGTCTAGTCTTCATTGTGAGTCTTGTGAATTGTCAAAGCATTGTAGAAACAATTATCCTTTGAGCAATAAAAGATCTTCTTTTCCTTTTAATATTGTGCATTCTGATGTGTGGGGGCCTTACCACTTACCCTCCATGGGTGGCTACAAATATTTTATCCTATTTATTGATGATTTTTCTCAGTTCACTTGGATATTCCTGATGAAATCCCGTGATGAAGTTCCAAGACTTGTAAGACAATTCCATGAATTTGTTCTAACCCAATTTGATACCAAGATTAAAATCTTCAGATTTGACAATGCAAAAGAATACTTTGAGAAAAACCTATCCTGCTATCTCTCTGACATGGGGGTTATTCATCAAAGCTCATGTGCTAGGACCCCAGAACAGAATGGGGTTGCTGAGAGGAAAAATAGGCATATTGTTGAAGTTGCAAGAAGTATCTTATTTGCCTCACATGTTCCTACCAGGTTTTGGGGTGATGTTCTTACTGCTACCTACCTTATAAACCGTATTCCATCAAGGGTTTTGGGGTTTAAGTCTCCCTTCAATCTTCTTCATCCGGACAAGGACCTTTTTCCTGTTCCTATTCGTGTCTTTGGCTGCACCTGTTATGTACATGTTCCAAGTGTCCAAAGGCATAAATTTGAACCCAAAGCTCAAAAGTGTATCTTCCTTGGTTATTCCCCCACACAGAAGGGTTATTGTTGTTTTGATCCAAAGTCTGGCAATCGGTATGTCTCAATGGATGTCACCTTTGATGAGCTTTCCCCCTTTTATGGTTCCTCTCCAGAAGGACATTGTCCATAGGGGGAGGATTTGTCACAAGTGTTTGCTCTTCCTCTTCCTGTCCCTGTTGAGTCTCTTGATGTGTCTACTTCCTCTTCCTGTCCCAGTACTCTACCTCCTCGTCCTATCCTCAATCCCAAGGTGTATCAAAGGCAAAGATCCAAAAATGTGTAGGTTGTTTCTCCTACAACACATGAGCCTCATACACTTCCAGTCACAGAAGAGACAACAGGTACTGTTTCAACACTTTTGGAGTCATCCTTCCCTGACCTTGATATTCCCATTGTTGTTAGGAAAGGAAAACGGAAGTGCACTGCACACTGCATTTCCAAGTACCTTTCTTACAGTTTGCTTTCACCTTCATACTTTGCTTATCTCTCTTCTGTTGCTTCTCATCCTATTCCCAGGTCTATGTCAGAAGCTCTTAAGATTCTAGAATGGAGGGATGCTATGAGATCTGAAATCGATGCCCTACACAAGAATGACACATGGGAAGTGGTGGATTTGCCTGAAGGGAAGGATCCAGTCGGTTGCAAGTGGGTCTTTACTATCAAATACCGAGCTAATGGCACCATTGAAAGGTACAAGGCCAGGCTGGTTGCAAAAGCCTATACACAGACATATGGGATTGATTATTTAGAGACCTTTGCACCTGTTGCCAAGATGACATCTGTGAGGGTTCTTCTATCTTTAGCTGCTCACTTTGACTGGCCCCTTTATCAATTGGATGTGAAGAATGCATTTCTGAATGGTGAATTACATGAGGAGGTTTATATGTCTCTTCCTCCAGGGATGTATGGAACTTATATGAAATGGAAGGTATGCAGGTTGAAGAAATCTCTTTATGGACTAAAACAGTCCCCTAGAGCATGGTTTGAGAGATTTGGAACAGCACTTGTTAACTTTGGTTATGTGCAGACACAGTCCGATCATACTCTTTTTGTGAAGAGGAGTGGACCTCTGGCAGTATACCTCATTGTGTATGTAGATTATATTGTAGTGACTGGTAATGATGTTTCAGGAATTCATGATCTAAAATCTTTTCTCCATACAGAGTTTGCGATTAAAGATTTGGGGGAATTGAGATACTTTCTTGGCATAGAAGTGGCTCGATCCAAGGATGAGATTCTTATCTCCCAAAGGAAGTATGTTCTTGACTTGCTCTCTGAAATTGGAAAGATGGGTGCTAGACCAGTTGCTACTCCTATTGATATGAGTCATAAACTCTCAACCTCAGAAGGGACATTGTTAGAAGACAAAGGAATCTTTCAGAGACTTCTTGGGAAACTTTTGTACCTATGCATGACTCGGCCAGATATTGCATATGCAGTCAGTTGCATTAGCCAATTCATGCATGCTCCCCGAGACACTCATATGGCAGCAGCAGAGAGAATCCTATGTTATTTGAAGGGCTCCCCAGGAAAGGATATTCTGTTTGCCAAGCATGGTCATATGAAACTTGAAGCCTACACCGATGCTGACTGGGCCAGAAACATTGATGACAGAAGATCTACTTCTGGGTATTGCAGCTTGGTGGCTAGTAATGTTGTTTCTTGGAGAAGCAAGAAACAATCGGTTGTTGCTCGGTCTTCTGCTGAAGCAGAATACAGGGCCATGACACATGGAGTTTCTAAATTATTATGGCTAAAATCATTGATGGAAGAACTTGGAGTTGAATATGACAAGCCAATGATGTTGTACTGCGATAATCAGGCTGCCATCAACATTGCTCACAACCCAGTGCAACATGATAGAACCAAGCATATTGAAGTTGATCGACACTTCATTAGGGAAAGGGTCTCTTCGGGTGAATTGTGTCTTCCTTTCATCACATTTGAAGGACAGTTGGCAGATTTTCTCACCAAAGGCATTCCCAAGGCAAAACTTCAGCATGATACCAACAAGCTTGGCATGATTGACATCTATGCTCAACTTGAGGGGGAGTGTAGAGAAGATGGGCCGAATGGCCCATAGGTTGTTTATTATTTCTTGTTATTTATGTTTTTTCTGTAATGGGCCTTATTCTGGGCCCATCCTGTCTATATTAAGTTCTTTGTAAATTCTTGCCCAACTAAGGGCCTCCTTGTAATTATTCAAATATATCTTAATAAAATAGTGTTAGGGTGCTGAGAGAGAGTAGGTTCGAAACTCTCATTCTCAGACCCTCATTGCCAAACTCTCAAGCTCTCCTCTCTTTAGTTTTCTTCACTATCAAACCAGGCTCTTGGAAATTGCTTCAGCCACCTATAAAGCCTTCTTCAGTTGTCACACCTTCTTTCCTGCTTCTATACTATAAAAATCAGGGGGCAACTCCATGTACACCTCCTCCTGCAAATCTCCATTGAGGAATGCATTCTTGACATCCATTTGAAACAATGACCATGAGAAATTTGCAGCAATGGATAGTAGGACTCTGATAGTGTTCATCTTGGCTACTGGTGCAAATGTTTCCAAATAATCTATGCCATAAGTTTATGTGAATCTCTTTGCAACCAATCTGGCCTTATATCTCTCTACAGAACCATCAGCTTTATATTTCACTATAAACATCCATCTGCACCCAATAGGTTTCTTCCCCTCAGGCTGGTCGACTAGCTCCCATGAATTGTTTTTAACAAAAGCATCCATCTCTACTTTCATTACCTCCTTCCACTCAAGTGTCAATAAGGCTTCTTGCACTATTCTAGAAATAGAAATAGCAACAATAGATGCCAAGAAAGATCTATAGGATTCTAAGAGACAATCATAAGAAAGAAATTGGGAGATACAATGAGCAGTGTATGAAGTACAACGGAGCTTCCCTTTACGAATTGCAATTGGGAGATCAAGGTCATCTGAAGGAGAAGGCTAAGGCTCAACAGTGTTAGGTAAAGCATCTACAACAATGGGCTCAACAGTGGAAGTAGTGCTTGGATCTGGGGTTGTAGAAGAGATTGGGATCGGCCTGGACTGTTGAGGACGGGAATCAACATGCCTCCATTGCCTATAATACACTCTCAATTCCCTACACTTCTGACAACCCTCTTCACAACACTCCCCTCAATGATTGGAATAGGTAATGGAACTTATGGGGTTGAAATCCCTACCTCATTACTCTCCCCCTGAGAAGAAACCTTATGATAGTAGGGCACATCCTCAAAGAATGTGACATCCATAGACACAAAACGTCTCCCCGAAATAGGCTCATAACAGCAATACCCCTTTTGATTTTGTGCATACCCAAGGAAGATACATTTGGCAGCTTTGGGATCAAATTTGGAGTGATAAGGTCCAAGGATTTGAACAAAACAAGTGCACCCAAAAGTAAGGGGAATAGTGAACAAGTCCTTGTTTGATACAGGAGGTTGAATGGTGTTTTCATGTCTAAAACCCGTGAAGAAATTCTATTAATAAGGTAAGCAGCTGTACGGATTGCATCCCCCCAGAAACGTATGGGAACATTAGAGTTTAACATGATGCTTCTGGCTACCTCCAAGGTACGTCTATTTTTTCTCTCAGCAACCCCATTCTGCTGAGGTGTACGAGGCAAGTGCTCCATTGAATGACTCCATGATCAAGAAGATGTGAGGCCAAGGGTTTTGCAAAGTACTCCTTGGCATTATCGGATCCTAATTCCAAATTGGACCAGTACCATCTTATGGAAAACTTAGGTCAGAGAAGGGACCTCATCTCGAGAGTGCATAAAGTAAACCCACAAGAAATGAGTATAATCATCAACAAACAACAAGAAGTATCTGTACCCCCCCATAGCAGGAATATGATATGGTCCCCAAACATCTGTATGCACAATTTCAAAAGGAAGATTGCTTCTTTTATTGCTCAAAGAATAAGTTGATCTATGCAGAGAAGATGGGCCAAATGGCCCATAGGTTGTTTATCTTTTTTTATCTTTTATGTTCTTTACTATAATGGGCCTTAATCTGGGCTCTTATTCTTTCTTATGTTATGTTTTTATTTTCTGCCCAACTAGGGGCCTCTCTGTAAATTACTAAAGTTTAACTTAATGAAATGGGATTAGGGTGTAAGAGGAGATATGTTCGAAAATCTCTCTGAATCCTAGTTGCCGCCACCTTCTTCTTCCTCTTCTCTCTTCTTGAAACCTGATTTCTGCTACTTTCTATTGATTCTCTGCAACATTCTAAACAATCCTTTCATTTCAAAAGGTTGTTTTTCTTCTTGGTATCAGAGCGGGGCTCGTCTTCTCTTTTCACCTTTTTTTCCCATACACAGTGTGTATGGAGAATTGAATTGGATGAATAGTTAAAGAAACCTATTTCAGCCCAGTTGTTAGTGGTTTTTGGAGAGAAGGGGACTGGTTTTGTCGTCCTCCTGATAGATTCAAGTGTGTTGCCCGAAACCCTAATTTTCTGGAGAAATCTGATTGTGGACCCCACAGGGAGTTTGACCTGGGTGCTCAGTGACTGAAAGTCTTCTTAACCTTCATCTTGAAGATCGATTCAAGTGGATTAGTGTTCTGTGAAGTCTATAAGGAGCGGCTGAGATTTCTCTATTTCTTCCGGGTTCCGGGTGTGACGCAGGTAGCAGGTACGACTGCATAGAGTTTGACTCACAAAATAGCTTTTCTTCTGTCTTCATTTGTTGTTATTCGAAGTTGTTAGAAGTTATTTTTGAAGTATTTTAAGAAGATGAACCATTCAGAAGTTGAAAACAAGCATGTTGCTGAATCCGGACAGGTTCTAGGAGCCTCTGTTGACTCTCTACTGGCTGTGATCACATTCAAGCTAGATGGAACTAATTATTTGGCTTGGTCACAATCAGTAAAAATTCATATATGTAGTAGAGGCAAATGGGGTTTTATCTCCGGAAGCAAAAAGGCTCCCTCGGAAGATGACCCCATCATATGAAAAATGGATGTAAGAAAATTATACTGTTATTGGATGGCTTATACTGTTATTGGATGGCTTGTGAGCTCAATGCAACGTTAGATTAGTCAACACTATTTGTGGATGAATTCAGCAAAGGAAATTTGGGATAGTGTTGCTAAAACCTATTCCCAGAAATTAAATGTAGCCAGGGCTTACAAGCTGAGGAGTGATGTGAAGAATTTGAGACAGGGGGAGAAACCTTTAGCTATTTATTTCTCATTACTGAAGTCTCTATGGCAAGAAATTGATTTGATAGAAGCTGTAGCCTGGGACACCACTAATGATGCTGAGACCTACAGGAAACTTGTTGAGAGAAACAAGGTGTTTGAGTTTTTGACAGGGCTGAATCCAAAGTATGACATCACAAAGCAAAACATCTTATCCAAGGATAGTGTTTCACTGTCTCAAGCCTATGCCTTGGTAAGTAGTGAAGAAAGCAGGAGACTTGTCCAGGTTCAAGGGGCTGGTCTAAATGATCACTTTGCTAATATGGGAGTGAAACCCAAGGGAGTTATAGGAACTCCAAGTGGCTCAGGGAAGAAAGAAATTATTTCTAAGTACTATAATAAACCAAAACACACTAAAGACAAGTGTTGGAAATTGCATCCTGAGCTTCTTCCTCTTCGGTTTCAAAAGAAGTCTGATAATATGAAGGCAGGGAGTGCCAATATTACTGCTGGTCCAGATAGTGACAGATGCCTAACTGAAGAGAAGACTGCTAGTGGGATGTTAGTAGATATGAAGGCAGAGTATGAGAAGTTTGGAAGGATGATCAGTCACCTAGAGGGTGCGGCCTCTTTTTCCAACCCTCCAGGAAATTCAACCTCTTCTGCATTTGCTCACTCAGGTATACGGGCTTCTACCAATCATGCAACTATTTTAGGTAATCGTAGGATCCCCTAGATTATTGCTTTTGGTGCTTCTAATCATATGACCAGCCTTTCCACTTTGTTTGTTTCTTATGATTTACTTCTTGGCCATGACAAAATCACCCTAGCCGATGGCTCTCTTGCCCCAATCTCCGGCAAGGGAACCATCAAGGCTACAAATTCCTTGGTACTTCCTTCTGCTCTTCTTGTACCCAAGCTAAATACAAATTTGTTATCTGTAAGTAGCCTAACTAAGTCCTGGAATTGCTGTGCAACCTTCATTCCTTCCTACATCTACAGAGTCTATCAGTCGAGTCATGTTATGCCATTTTTGTTTGGGTCATCTTTCCTTTTCTACATTAAGTCATTTATTCCCAGAATTGTTTAAGGAAATTAGTCTGTCCAGTCTTCATTGTGAGTCTTGTGAGTTGTCAAAACATTGTAGAAGCAGTTATCCTTTGAGTAATAAAAGATCTTCTCCATTCCATATTGTGCACTCTAATGTGTGGGGGCCTTACCACTTACCTTTTATGGGTGGCTACAAATATTTTATCTTGTTCATTGATGATTTTTCACGGTTCACTTGGATATTTTTGATGAAGTCCTGTGATGAAGTTCCTAGACTTGTGAGGCAATTCCATGAATTTGTTCTAACCCAGTTTGATACTAAAATTAAAATCTTTAGATCTGACAATGCAAAAGAATATTTTGAGAAAAACCTGACCTGCTATTTCACTAATTTGGGGGTTATTCACCAAAGCTCCTGCGTTAGGACCCTAGAACAGAATGGAATTGCTGAAAGAAAAAATCTGCATATTGTTGAAGTTGCAAGAAGTATCCTATTTGCCTCACATGTCCCTACAAAATTTTTGGGTGATGTTGTTCTCACTGTAACCTACCTAATCAACCGTATGCCATCCAGGGTTTTGGGGTTCAAGTCTCCCTTCAGTCTTCTTCATCCGAGCAAGGACCTTTTTCCTATTCCACTCCATGTCTTTGGCTGCACTTGTTATGTACATATCCCAAGTGTCCAGAGACATAAATTTGAACCAAAAGCCCATGTGTATTTTCCTTGGTTATTCCCCCACACAAATGGGTTATTGTTGTTTTGATCCGAAGACTAGAACTCGGTATGTCTCAATGGATGTCACCTTTGATGAGCTCTCTTCCTTTTATGATTCTTCTCAGGAGAGGCATTGTCCAAAGGGGGAGAATTTGTCACAGTTGTTTGCTCTCTCCCTTCCTGTCCCAGTTGAATCTTCTTTTGAGACTCTTCCTCCTTCAAATGAGTCAAGGGAGGATCAGTCATTTCATTCTCATTCTAGTGTTCCTATCCCTCCTCCTTTACCTCCTCGTCCTCTTTTTAATCCTAGGTTGTACCAACAACAGAGAACCAGAAGCGAGCAGATTGTTTCCCCTACATCACATGAGCTTCCTGCACTTCCAATCACTGAAGAGACAACAAGTATTGATACAGCCCCTTTGGAGTCATCCTTTCCAGACCTTGATATCTCTATTGCTATTAGGAAAGGAAAAAGGAATTGTACTGCACATTGCATTTCCAAACACCTTTCTTATAGTTTGCTCTCTCCTTCATATTTTGGCTACCTTTCTTCTGTTGCTTCTAACCCAATTCCTAGATCTGTGTCAAAATCTCTTACTATTCCAGAATGGAGGGATGCTATGAGAACAAAAAGTGATGCCCTGCACAAGAATAACACTTGGGAAGTGGTTGATTTACCTGAAAGGAAGGATCCAGTAGGCTGTAAGTGGGTTTTTACCATCAAATATCATGCTAATGGCACCATTGAAAGGTACAAGGCTAGGCAGGTTGCAAAAGGTTATACACAGACATATGGGATTGATTATCTGGAGACTTTTGCTCTTGTTGCCAAGATGACTTCTGTGAGAGTTCTACTATCTCTACTACACACTTAGATTGGCCACTTTACCAACTGGATGTAAAGAATGCATTTCTGAATGGAGAGTTACATGAGGAGTTCTATATGTCTCTTCCTCCAGGGATGTATGAAACAGATATGAAAGGGAAAGTCTACAAGCTGAAGAAATCTCTTTATGGACTTAAACAGTCCCCTAGGGCATGGTTTGAAAGGTTTAGGGCTGCCCTTGTTAACTTTGGCTATGTACAGACTCAGTCTGATCATACCCTCTTTGTGAAGAGGAGAGAATCCTTGGTAGTTTATCTGATTGTGTATGTTGATGATATTGTTGTGACTGGTAATGATGTATCAGGGATTAATGATCTCAAATCTTTCCTTCATACAGAGTTTGAGATCAAAGATCTGGGGGAATTGAGATACTTTCTTGGCATAGAAGTTGCTCAATCCAAGGATGGGATCCTTATCTCTTAGAGAAAGTATGTACCTGCTCTCTGAAACAAGGAAGATGGGTGTTGGACCAGTTGCTACTCCTATTGATATGAGGTCATAAACTCTTTGCTTTAGATGGAATATTGTTGAAAGATAAGGGAGTCTTCCAGAGGCTACTTGGGAAACTTCTCTATCTATGCATGATTCGGCCAGACATTGCATATGCTGTCAGTTGCATTAGTCAGTTCATGCATGCTCCCAGGGACACTCACATGGCAGCAACAGAGCGGATTCTGTGTTATTTGAAGGGTTCCCCTGGAAAGGGAATTCTATTTGCTACCGAAAAAGAACTACATCTCTATAGGGGGTAGAGTGACTTTATTGAGAACTACCCTAGCAAACCTACCGGTCTATTTTCTCACCGTTTTCAGGATTCCTAATAGGGAAGCTAAGAAGTTGGAGAGATTAATGAGAAATTTCATTTGGGAGCCAGGGAGGAAAAGAAAGACCACCTAATTAATTGGGAAATAGTTTGTAGGAGTAAAGAGGAAGGTGGCTTGGGACTAGGAAGGTTAACTCTCAAGAATAAAGCTCTCTTAGGAAAGTGGTTGTGGAGATGGCCTAGAGAAAGGGGGAGGTTGTGGCACGAAGTGATAGCTAGTATACATGATAGATTGGAAAATGGATGGGATGCGGGTGTATCACGTCAAGCTACGTTGGCTTCCCCATGGAAAGCAATCCAGAGTATCCTCCCTCAGTTTCTCAACTTTGTCAGGTATGATGTTAATTCCGGTACCTCTGTTTTATTTTGGGAAGACATTTGGGTGGGTAATGTCGCCCTTAAGGACCAATTCTCGTCTCTCTATTGTATTTCCCTTTACAAGGAAAAAGTTATCTCTCATTTTCTCCCATCTCTTATTTCACCCCCCTCCTTAAGTTGGGACTTTGGCTTTCGGAGAGGCTTGAGGGATGATGAACTTAACAGTGTTTCAGATCTGTTGTCTCTTCTTGGCCGTGTCTTTTTGGACCCCCTTAGTTTGGATGTGAGATTATGGTCTCCTCACCCAAAAGGTTACTTCACCTGTGCTTCCTTTTTTAAATCCCTTTGTTCTTCCTAGGGACAGTGGGGTTTTCCAACCAAGGAGATTTGGCCTAGACCGGTTCCACCTAAAGTTATTATTTTCTGTTGGGAGGTGTTTTATAGAAAGATTAATACCTTGGACTGCTTGCAGAGGAAAAGGCCTTTTTTGTGTTTGTCCCCTAACTGGTGTGTACTTTGCAGGGCTAGTGGTGAGGATTGCTCTCACTTACTTGTATCTTGTTCCTTTTCTAGTGCTATTTGGAGTTGGATTTTCTCTTTGTTTGGGTGCAGGTGAAATCTGTCCACAGATTTAAGTTGGCTGTTCGATCCTTCATTTTTTGTGTGGCCTACAAAAAAAGGAAAAATAATGTGGAGATGTATTAGAGCAGCCACCTTGTGGACAATATGGGAAGAAAGAAATGCAAGGGTATTTAAGGAGGAAAGAAGCACTCAAGCTGTTGAGGATTGTATCTTAGCTAGGGCCATTCATTGGTTAAGAACTATGGACTTATTTCATACGTTCTCCTTTGATGATTTTTGGAGAAACTAGATAGCGGTGGCTAACAGCCATACAAGGAAGGACAGGAAATCTGTAGTGTGGATGCCTCCACCTGAAGGATGGGTAAAGCTGAATTTTGATGGAAGCAGCCAAGGAAACCCATGCCCATCGGGGATAGGAGGGGGGTGCTGAGAGATAATGAAAGCAAAATATTAGCATTGTTTTCAGGCCCCGTGGGAATAGGAGACTCCAATAGAGCTGAGATAGTAGTGGCGGTACAAGGTATTCAGATTGCAAAACAATTAGGAATCCAGCACTTGGTAGTTGAAGGGGACTCTGAGATTGTTGTGGGATGGCTGACAGAACCAGCTTCAGCTATGTGGCGACATAGAGATATGTTAACTTAAGTCAATTGATCACAAGAAACATGACTGTTACCTTTCTTTGGGTGGGAAGATCAGCAAATGCCTTAGCGGATGGATTAGCTAAGTAAGGGGCTTCAAGGGAACATTTATTTTGGGCTGCTTTGTAATTTTAGTTCTGGTTAATTCTGGTCGATTCTGTTTTAATTTGATGTAATACTTGTTAGAAGAGGTAACAACTCGTGCCTCCTCTTGGGTCTACTGCATTGCCTCATATTTCTGAATTAATAAATTATATTCATTCATAAAAAAAAAGTATAAATAAGAATTAGTGGGGCAGCCAGATATAAGTAAGTGCACCCTTTCTCTCTCTTTTTTCTTCTCTTCTTCTCTCTTCTTCTCTTCTTTTCTGGGTTAATCTTTCCTCTTTTTTCTCTCTGAATCACATCAGAAAACAGATCTTTTTTGTTTCTTTTTTATTCAAGTTCTTTGTAACAATGATGATCATTGTGTATTTGGTTTTCATAAAGTACTGGGTATAAAGAGCACTGCATTCACAAGCATGCCATGTGATCTTGTTAATGCAAATATTTTCTGGTTACATTTGGATTCTCGGTGGGGATGATAAGAGAATTTACCTTGTTATGAGGCTTTTATGAAAGGTACCTTGAACTTATCTATCACGAATGGATTTATGATGATTAGTTTTTGTTTTCTTTCCTGCTAAGCAATTTATGCTGATTAGTTGGGGCACATGACAATACAGAAGTGTTCCTATATGTACATCCTAGAAAAAACAAGGGTTGCTTCAGTACATGGTAATCACTACTGGTGAGCAATGTAAAATTGTCTTGTGAGAACCCTGTGACAGTAATTGGAGCACTCGAGGTTTGCCAGTTTCATCTTTTCTGGTGTCTTCCTATGGTTGATGGTCAAGGTGTTAAGGGTAGAGGAACTATAGACAATACTATTGATTTTTCTAGGGTTTAGGTCTAGAGTTTGGGTTTGTGGGGCTTGGGAGTGGTCTATGGAAGGTAGATGAGGGGTTATTTAGGGTTGTATGGTTGTCCAATTGATTAGGATGGGTTTTAGTGCAACCAAATTAATCCTTACAATAAGCCCAAATGCATTCACATCAGCTGGGGAGTACATCCTGATTCCAAAAAGATCCAGTATTCTTCCCCAAATCCAATATGAATCACAATGCATCAATAGGTGATTAGTGGTTTCCATACTTCTACTACACCAGATATAACCCTATCAGCCTATGTACCTCTTTTAACTAGGTTGTCCCTAGTCAGAATCTTGTCTAGTACAACTTACCAAACAAAAAAAAGCCAATTTCGATGGAACAATTCTGATCCGTATCCTTTCACTTGGAAAATCAAAGTTCTCTTTTGGAAACTAGGGTTCTTAGTGGGGATTTTGAAGGCTATTTTAATGGGAAGAAAACGGTTGCTAATTCAGCTTTGGTTTTTACCAGGTCTAGACAAGGGGTTTTCATCCAATGCTTGGGGATAAGCAATGGTTCAAAACCCAATGGTCTTGAATGCTGGTAAAAGGAATTTAGGAAGTGATTTAGATTTTTTTTCTTTTTAAATTTACTGAAAGCAAAGAAATAGGAAATTCGACTGTCTTTGGATTCTAAGGAGCAAAAAGTGAAAGAGGATTCTGCTAACACCTGAATCTGTAGGTTTTGATTGACTAGCCCCCTCGCAGAAATATTTCTACCAAACTGAGGAAAATAAGGCAATGTAGTCTGTTACTTTTAGGGTTCTATTAAGCCCTATTTTGCACTTCTGCCTTAGTAGAGTCAGCTATGCCTATTGGCCCACTGTAGACCCAGCAATGTTCCCATTTTCATCCCTTAGTACTCTTCCAATACCAGCAGCTCCGGGGTTACCTGAAGCACTTCCATCAAAACTTAGAGTCCAAGTTTCTTCCCTCCCGAGGAATGGCCCCTTGTGGATGGGGGGGGGGGGGTGGAAAGGAAAAAACCAACATCCCTGTTACAGAGGTAGGTGATGTGAGAGATCAGATCAGTCCATTTAGCCTTATTCTCAAACAGGCGGTTATTCCTTTCTTCCCAAACTCCCCGAAGTACAGCATGCAGTACTATTTGCCCATACACCTTACCTCTCTTGCTCAATGCTTTGCCTTGCCACTGATGGAGCAAGTCCTGGAGGTGATTTGGAGCAACCCATCTATACCCAGCTAGCTGTAGAAAATGGCTCCAAATGTCACTGGATTCCTGGTAGTGGTTGAAAAGATGATCAGTTGATTTCCCCTTCTCTCAGCAAAGGATGCAGACATGAGGGGAGATAAATAGTCTGCCAAAATTCTCTCAGGAAAAGAAGCACACTCTGGAGGGGATGTAGTTGCACTAGACCTTCTTGAAAGGGAAGTTACAGTCCTACTGTTCTGCGACCAGAACCTTGAAGAAATATTTGGAAGAGAACTCACCTACAGGGTGGGGGGTTTCCAGACAAAGAATCTAGGGAGTTGGGGGAGATGTAGACTTCTCTGAGGGAGAGAAGGAGTTCAGTTAACTCACTGATCTCCGAATCCCTTGAAGGTCTTCTAAGGCTCAAGTTTATATTGCTCTAAGTGAGGGAAGAGGGGAGACATTGGGAGATGGTTTCTTCTTTTTAAGGGTGAGGTTAAAGAGTCTAGGGTAGGAATCTGCCAAAGTAGTATTGTCCCACCACAGATCAGTCCAGAATTTTATTCTAGTGCCATTGCCCACTTTAAACCTTACGAGTGGAAATAAGCTGTTATAAGTTGAGATGATTCCTTTGCAAGGGCTTGATGAAGCTACACGGTTTGTATGAAGGTTGCAGTCCCAACCGTTAGTGTCCAACCCATACTTACTGGTGATGACAGTTGCCCAAAGAGAGTTTCTCCGTAGGGAATCTCCACAGCCATTTTCCAAGTAGAGAGGTGTTCTCTTTCAAGTGACCAATTTCTAACCCTCCAGTCTCTTTAGATTTACAGGTCTGAGCCAACTCACTAGATGACTTATTTTCTCCCTTCCACCTTCCTAAAGGAAGTCTCTTTGAAGTTTCTCAATCTGTGTTCTGATTTTGGCAGGAATTGTAACACTGAGAAGAAATAGATGGGCAGATTTGCAAGAAAAGTTTTAGTGAGTGTAAGCCTCCCCCCTTTAGATAGATAACACCGTTTCCAAGTGGCTGGCTTCTTTTCACACTTTTCCAACACCAGCTCCCAGAAACTTGGACTTTTGGGGTTCCCACCCAAAGGCAAGCCTAAATAAGTAAGGGGAAGGTTTTCCACTCGGCAGATCAGAATTTCCTTAAAACTTTCCAAAAGAGCTTCTTCAACTGAATTGATAGTCACTATACTACTCCTTGTGTAGTTAACCCTCAGCCCGGTGACTAGTTCAAAACAGTTCAGAACCCTTTTCACATTGATTATGTTCTCCAGATTAGCTTCCAGGAAGAGAATAAAATGTTGAGGGCACCTCTTCCTACTTCAAAACCTTTTATTAAATTTAGATTTTTTGCCTTATCTACGAGCTGGACGAAAACATCCATCACCAGGGTAAAAAGAAAAGGGAAGAGAGGACATCCCTGTCGAAGACCTCTGCTTGCCTTAAAGGCTTAAAGTAGACTTTGGACTCTCAATTCTAAAGGATTGAAAACCAGGTTGAGCTAATGTATCCTTTCATCCACTGCAACCATTTAACACCAAAACCCCTCAATTTCAAAACTTGAAGGAGGCAATCCCAATCAACTTTGTCATATGCCTTTTCAAGATCTAGTTTAACAAGTAGGCCCGACCTGCCACTCTTGCTTCTCTCTTCGACACATTCGCTTGCTATTAAGATGCTGTCCACAATTTGTCTACCTTTCACAAAGGCAAACTGATTAGGTGAGACTAGATCTCCTAGGACTTCTCTGATCCTTTTTGCCAACAACTTTGCCAAGATTTTGTACACACTCCCTACTAAGCTTATTGGCCTAAAATCTTTTACTTCCAAGACACCTCCTTTCTTCAGGATGAGACAGATAAAGTTGTTACCTTTGTTTACAACAGCCGAAGAGTGAAACTCCTTAAATACCTCCAAGAGATCATCTTTTACTATATCCCAACAGATCTGAAAGAAGAAAATAGGAAAACCATCTGGCCCAGGGTCTCTATATCCATATCAAAGACTGCTTCCCTTATTTCTTGCTCCTGAAAGTCTCTTTCAAGCCAACTCTTCTTTTCTTCTGTTAGAGTTGGTCCATCCCAGCTTCTTAGTGTCAATTTTCTGAAACTTTCCTTAGAACAGAGCTCTTTGAAATGGTTAAGAAAAGTCTCTGTTTTCTCATCCGCATCTTCCACCTCCCTTTGGTCCACTTTAATCTTTGAGATATGGTTTTTCCTGCGCCTTCCTGAAGCATAATTGTGGACTAGGCATTCAGAATATATCCATAGAGGGATCAACTTTGATGGGAGAAGTGAAGGAAATCCAGGGCCACCAGGGGTTGGTGGTGTTTTCAGAACAGAGGCAGGTTCAGTTATAGCCCTTTTTCCAGGACCAATTGGAGTTGGAGATTCATTGAGAGCAGAAATTCTGGCCCTCTTGGAGGGGGTAAAAAGGGGCTAAGGAGTTGAATATAAATAGGTTGATTATCGAAGGAGACTTGTAAGTGGTAACTGGCTGGATAGAGAAGGCAAATGATGGGTTATGGGCATACATTAATGAATGAAGGCATTTCAAGTGGCTAACCCAAGGAATGGATGTGCGTATCCGGTGGGTTAAAAGATGTTCTAATTAATTTGCAGATGCTTTGGCCAAACAGGGGGTGGGAAGAAGTCATTTGTTTTGGACTACACTGTAAATTTCCTTTTGGGGGTGCGGTTAGAGGGTTTACCTCCCCCCACCATTGTATTTTAAACTTTTTTTCTTAATTAATAAAAGTTTTCTGTTACTGATAATATATATATATATATATCCATAGAGGGAGACTCAGCTAACATTATAAAATTGTTAGGAAGACAGGAGGCTGGACTGTGGAGACTCAGTCACTTTCTGACAGACGCAAGGGATCTATTGGCAGCTACAAACGCAAACCTGTGCTGGATTCCAAGGGAACTCAATGCTCTTGCAGATAAGCTAGCAAAAGTAGATGCTTTTTAGAAGTGTACTGTGATAAGATCCCTCCTGTGTAATTTTCAGGGGTCTGATCCCTACTTTTTGTTTTCTTTGTACACCCACTTGTGTACCCCTCTCTTTTCTTAATGAAATCAGTCAACTTTTCTAAAAAAAAGTGGAATATAAGAATTATTTTCCATTTTGATTTCCATTTAGATTGCAATTGAGGTACATCCCTAAGGTCTAGTTTCTCAGTTGATGATGTTATTAGGGGCTGGTTATATGTGTTCAGAGTATCATCTAACAGGTAGATTATCCCTAGAACTAGGATAAACCCCTTTCCTTAAAAGATCTAAATTTTGATGGTGAAGTTTGAGGAATCTATGTCACTCAAGTATAAGGGTGGTGTTAACTTTTAAGGTTGTATGGAGCATGGGGCCTGAATTTGAGTACATTGTCTTCTTATAGGGGTTGAGGTTGATGTCCTCTTGGATATTCAAAGCATTGAGGTAGAGGGAGATTTGTAAGTTGTAATTGGATGGATGAGGAATGGTGGCAATGGTTTTGATCTCTCGCATCATCACATTTAATGGGTTAGGTCATTGCCAGTTAAAATTAACATCATATTTGGCTAATTTTAAAGGTTGGCCAATTTTTATTGATGTTCTAATATAGTTTTTATCATTATTGATATACAATGTAACAAAGAAGACAGAAAGAAGAGGGGAATGCAAGTGCCAATAGACCAGAGGAAGGGGATGAGTTAAAGAAGTGTCAAAAATCTCAAGGAGGCAACTGTCTCAAGAAAAAAGGGAAAAAAGAAAAGGAAAAACAAAAGAAATCAACCAAATAGTATCAAGGCTACATTGGGACAATAGTTACCTGGGATAATTTGCTTATCCCAACCTATGACAAGTTCAATTCTTCCTATAAACTATAAATTACTTCTCATCAACATTTTATTCCCTCCAAAGGCATTTTTAGATTCTTCCGAGAGGTTCTTCTTCAGGCCCTTTAGTTATCAATTTTTTGGGCTTTGAGAGATTAAATGTCAATAGAGACTCTTAGAATGTTGTTGATTGGATGAGGGTGAGATGAAAAGGACTTGGGAGACTAGATATCAAATCAAAGAGGTATTGTCTCCATGTGATAGATTGAACTCCTCATCGGCATGGGTTTTGAGCTTTGTTGATTTGCTAGCTAGCAATCTAGTTAGGTGTAGTGATCAGATAGTGCTTGTTTTGAGGTCCCAATATGCCAAGTTTGCCATATCTTTCATACGATTTTGTATTATGTACATGGTCTATAGGGCAGCCCATTGATGGGCTGAGGCTGTTCTTGGCACTTTTTGGTGCACCAGGGGTTTGTTCTCAATTTGTAGTTTGTACAATTCATACTAGTATATGCATTTCCATTGCTGATAAAACAAATACAAATTCTTTATGCCATTTCCACTCTCTTCTGTTAATTTGTCTAATTGATTTATAAATTGTAATCATCCAATGTGTCACTATAATTTTTCGTGGCGACTTTTAGATATGGTGAGTAGACTTGTTCACGGGCCGGGCTTTGCCTCTACATTAACAGAAAATGCGCAAGTCTGAGCCCGAGCCGGGCCAAAAATTTGGAAAAAAAGATTTTTTCCCTTTTTTATTCAATTAAAAACTATTTTATTCATATTAAAAGACCTCAAAACCTAAAAAAATAATGAAAGATCTCACTATTACTTGAAAAAAGAGAAGAAAAAATATATTATATATTTATTATATAAAATATATTTTTATTATATAATACATTATCAAGTCGGGCTTGAGCTCGGGCCGGGCTTTTTTGAGAAAGCCCGAGCCCGAGCCTGCGGGCCTGAAATCCTGTCCAAGCCTGACTTAGATCAGGCCGGGCCGGCCTTTCGGGCTACCCGGCCCATGAATAGGTCTAATGGTGAGTGGCATGGTGAATTGGTTATAGATTGGACCAATAGGAACAAAGATAAATTTGAATGGAAAATTTCCCCTTTGCCTTGAAAAACTCTTAGAAGGGGAGTTGTTGAGTGGTGGTAACTGATTCATGTAGTCATATGTTCATTCATCATGGGGGTTGGGAATTCATTCTTAAGAACACCTTGGTTTTCCAATTAGTTTCTGGTTGTTTTTATTTGGTGAGGTCATTTTAAACTTATTATAGCTTACAAATTTCCATAATGGTCACAGGGGGAATTGGAATCACATGATATTCATAAACCTGAAGTTTCAGATTATGCTGCTACAATGGGAATCGTATATAGTATGGTGAAGCAAGACTACACAATGCAGGTTTTTGACCTCATATGCTTTTGGATTGATCATGGCACATCAATTTTTTAGTTATTTTTTTTCTCGAGTAGAAAATGAAATTGCCAACTCCATGCAGGAAAAGATCATTTCATCTCTAAGTCTTAACTCATCATCAGGAGAACTCGAGAGCTACACTTTGATGTGGTCTTTGCGACCTTTCATAAATGAAGATATCATGCATCAAGCTTGGAGATTTATTCCCCAACTGTGATTGTGGAGCAATTGGCGCTTAGAAAGAAATGCACTTGGTTTGGTTTGCATAGAAATTCATATTTATCCCAGATTATTCTGTATTTGCTTGGTGGGTTGTTCTTCAGTGATTGTTTTTTGTTTTTTTTTTGACAAGTGAGAACTTGTACTGTTGTACAGAACATTACACAACCAGGAAATATTGGTAAACAATTTAATATTGAGTATCCAGTATCCACTTCACATCCAATATTAGACTGTCTGGACACCTTGATGAGCATTGCCTTAATAAACCCTGCCATACTGAGAATCTATGGATTGGCCCATGAATTAAAAACCCCAAAATGCTCCTTCCTATCTTTATTGAAAGTTGAAATCTGGACCTGGAAACCCCTGCCCAACAGTTCTCTCTCTCTCTCTCATGCACACACGAGTTTCTCTTCCTCTTTTGCACCACATCAGACTCGTTGTCACTGTTACTGTGCCTTGCTGCACATCCCTCAATATTTGTTTTGTTGCCATACAAGTCCACAAGTCTGCTTCCTGTTGGCTGTTGTCTCTGGGTAGAAGGGCTTAAAGAAGGAAAGAGTGATATGAAAAATATATTTACATGTATTGTTTCATTCAAGGGGACGTCCTTTGAACATGGAAAACCCCATCATTATAATTTGCCTATTCCTATGTCTCCTTTTGTCTGTACATGTAAAGGAAGAAAACCATTAGAAAACGTAAGATTAGTTACAATATGTATATAATGATGTTTGATCTGTTGCATTTGCTTGCATATAACTTTTCATGCACTTGCAATCAGTGTGTAACAGATTAAGTGCCAGTATAGAAGATCCCGACTCTTGGTTCCTGCCTACCATTTTCATTTTCTAGAAATAACTTACTGTGATTCTTTTCAAACTTACTAAGTTGTATTCTTTGTGTGCCAGAACAAAAATTATTTTGTTGTCAAAACTTATCAAATACAATCTATTGGTTAGCTTGTAATGACTCTATATTAGCTACACTATGGCTCTTCCCTAGAAGTATTAGTAGATCATATTTGAACCCAATGTGGAGAAAATGGTCAAGTGTAATTTAATGGAAGTTTCTGTTATTCATAAAAAAATAGGTAAACTGTGACAAAGATGATTTTCATCCAAATCGTTCAGAGTTATTTAATAGAGTTGCACAACCCATTTGAGAAAGGGGAATTCTTGTTTTTGCATCCCCTTTTGGTTCCAAAAGTTGGAGTCTGAACCCACTAAACCTGCTACAAGTAGTGACTAGTTAACTATTTTATTTTATTCAGTTTGTTTGTTTGTTTAGCTTGTTGGCTCGTTTTCCCTCTTTTGTGGCACTAGTTTCTTTCATTTGCTTGTGTTTGTCTCTGTGGTAATTTCTCTGTTGTGCTGTGCTGATGTCAGTTTGTGGCTAGTGTTTTCATCTTGCTGTGTTTTGTATTTATCTTAATGAAAGCATTTGATTACACCCAAAAAATAAAAGTAGTTTCTCTGTTGTTCTGTACCGATGTCAGTTTGTGGCTAGTATTTTCCTCTTGTTGTGTTCTGTAGTTATCTTAATGAAAGTTATTTGATTACACCCCCTAAAAAAAAACAACCCAGTAAGTTTGAAACGGGACCAATACTGTAGCTATTCCTATAAAATGAAATGGTACAGCAAGAAATGCCATCTCTGTTTACTCTGGTATAGAGATAGTAGGAAATATCAGGAATAGATTAAGATTATATTGACGCTGTTACCCTATAGCCATAATATCTTTGTGTATGACTTTTCTCTCTATGCCCTTCTCTAGTTCTCTTCAGGTATGAACTGATTTCAAAGCAAGAGAAGGAAGAGAGGAGAGTAGAGTAGAGAGAGGTGGGCTATAATAATTGGTCTTGTGGTGGGAAAAAAAGAAAAAAAAAAGAGAAAGCAGAAATATAAAGAAAAAATAAAGGGAATGCACGCCTAACCTCCAGTTTGAATTGGATTTGCAAGGTTCCAACTGGCCAATTGGTAGACTTGGGATCAAATCCTGCCTGCACCAGGGTTTGGGGAGGGGGGGGGGGGGGCGTTTGGGTTTGGGGGATGAGCTACCCCTGTTGTGTTGCCCCATGGAGCCAAAAAAATTGTGAATTGGATTTACAAAAAAATAATTGGAAAGGATATGAAAAAAGTCATAGAACAGTCATGTAATTGCCTCTGTTATAGTATATAACAGAGGAAAGGGGGGTGTATGCTTTGCAAGGGCTCACCTGGTGAGCGCGTAAGAATTGTTATAGCTAAAAAAATGAGTTTTCTTGGTTTGATGAAAGTTATTATATAATATTATAGTAATATGTTGTTGATATAATTAGATCTATAAATGAGTGTTTATTTTGCTTAGTGTAACTAGCCTCTAGTTACAAGTGCCTAATAACTTGTTTATTTTAGATTAAGCTTGCACTCTGTTACATGGTTTTAAAAAGCGACCTGGAAACGGAACTGTTCTAGTCACCGGTTTCTGGGTCAATGGTTTGGCCGTTCAGTTTGAACGAATGGCCTGTTCTGACAAAAAATTTAAAAAAATTATTAAAAATAAAAATCCAAAAACTACTGAACAAATCGATGGTTCGACTGCCCGAGTCAATAAGTCGTTGATTGATTCAACGGTTTTTAACCAAGGACCGGTTTTGGGGTAAAACAGAACTGGCTGTCTGAATGATTCTCAGGCCGAACGGTCTGACTGTCCGGGTCAACGGCAATTCAAAAACCATGCTCTGTTATTGTCATAGAAATGGACAGATAGCAGTTCTGGTGGCTGGGTTATTTTTTGTTAGGGAACAAAATTATGGTTTTTGTGTTCATTTGGCTCTATATATCTCTGCCCGATACAAATAACTTTTGGAATGGGAATAATCTTGAAAAAGATTGGATGACAGTGACAGAAAATGGCATGCAATGTTTGCATCATTAGAAGCCTCCTGAGCTTATAAGTTCACTTTTGCTCATACATTTGTCCGAATGTTTCATCATACCTATCAATGAGATGATCCCACATAAAAGGGTGGTCCATCTCAGATTAAGAAGTAAACTAAACTGTGATCAAGTAACAGAGACAAAAGATTAGATTGAGATTGGACACCAAGTTTAGATCGGAAGGAATCTATTTCTCGTTCATGGTTTAACTTTCCTTCTTAATCTGATAAGGACCACCCTTCTTAACAGATCTTTCACTGAATAGTATTCAGAAGGTGTTGATAACCTCTTCCCGTCGCCGGGGAGAGAGCTTTGAGTTTCCCCGAGCTATAGTGAAACACCTCTCAAGGGGATGACCAGAAGCGTGACCGGAGAGAGAAACCAATGATTGAGGTAAAAATTCAATATCTCACTATTCATTATTCAATCATTTATAATCATCGGTGGTCCGAGACCGTTACAATAATGATAAGGCACTCGATACGGTTCCAACGGCCTGTACGATAAATTAGGTGGTTACAGCGGAATATTCGATGCAGGCTATCGGGGCTACAGTGGCACAGCAGTGCCCCGCATCATCCCCTCGGAAAATGCCTCCCCGAGGCGTGTTGATGGGTATTGACGCTGCATCTGGCTGAGAGCTTCCCAAGTTGCGTTGGCTGGGCTCGTCCCTTCCCACTGTACCAGGATTTCAGTGATCGGACGGTTCCCCTGTTTTACCATACATACGTCAAGCACGACCTTCAGGTGGGGAAGGAGGTCTCCTCTAGGAGTAAGTGGTGGTAATTCAGGGCGAATACAGCTCGGATCCCTAATCCAACGTTTGAGCTAGGACACGCGGACTACCGGGTGTATCTGACTATCTGCGGGAAGAGCCAATCTATAAGCCACCGGGCTGATTCGTTCGGTGATGGTACAAGGGCCGTAGTATTTGGCCGATAGCTTTTGTGATCGGCGAGCCGTGACGGAGGTCTGTCGATACGGTTGCAATTGCAGGAAGACCTCATCTCCTACTTCAAATTCTCATTCTGTCCTTCGTCAATCCGCTTGTTTCTTCATCCTTTCCTATGCCCGGGCCAAGTTCTCCTTGAGCTTCATCAGAGTCGTTTTCCTGTCCTTCAATTCTTTGTCCACCGCTTGTACCTTGGTGGTCATCAGGATGTAGGTGAGGAGATTGGGAGGGGACACCCATAGACCGCCTGAAACGGGGTGGTGTGAATGGTGGAATGGTATGAGGTGTTATACCACCACTCTGCTAGTGCCAGCCATTTGGCCCAAGCTTGTGGGCTTTGTTCGACGAAACAACACATATATGCCTCCAAAGTCTCACCACCTTGGTCTGCCCACCGGACTGGGGATGGTAGGCCGAACTCATCTGTAATTGTGTCCCCTGTAGACGTAACAACTCCTTCCAAAAATTCCCAGTGAAGACCGGGTCCCTTTCGCTCACTATACTGCTCGACATCCTGTGAAGCTTGAAGACGTTCTCCATGAATGCGTGAGCTACTCCTTGGGCCATATAGGGGTGTGATAAAACCACAAAATGACTATATTTGGTCAATCGGTCGACCACCACCACGATAGTTGATTTTCTATTGGAAAGTGGTAGCCCGTCGATGAAGTCCATTGACAGGTCCCTCCAGACATACTCGGGTATCAGTAGTGGCTACAGTAGTCCTGGAGTGGGGACGTTTTCACTCTTGTTTCGTTGGCAACTTTTGCATTCTCAGATCCACTTACGCACTTGTCGACGATACCCCTTCCAGAAGCAGATCCTCCCCAGTTATTGCATTGTTTTGTTGTAACCCGCATGTCCTCCTAGGAGACTCGAGTGGGCTTCTACAAATAGTTTCCAACGGTATTCAGAGGTCGGCTCGAGAACCACCCGTCCCCTTCGCCACACCAGTCCATTCTTCAAGGTATATTTTATGCTAGAGACCTGACCCTATTTGATCTTCTCCACCAACTCCTTCACCCATTCTTCAAGGTTTAAAATGTCGATGTCGATGGAAATGTCACTTATCAAAATATATGACTTATGTCAGAAATGTCGGAAATGTCAAGGGGAAATATTGTAAAAATTAGAGACATTATGAAAATATTATGAAATATGTTAAAATATGCAATGATATTTTATAAAATGACAAAAGAAGCATTAATACACATTTCTAGACTATTATCTTATTCCCAATCATTATATAAAGCTAACAAAACTAAGATCAATAACAAATTAGTAATGCATTTTGATGTTTTCACAAGGTCATCTGATATTTTCTTTTCTTATTTTTAATTCTGATTTATTATAAATTCTAATATATTTATTTCACACTAGTAAATAGAAATACATTTATTCTGATTTTTTAAATATTTAAGTTATAATACATTATGTTTTATTATAAATTTAATAAACTGATTCACCTTTTTGTAGTATTAAGATTATGATAAATTCTGATTTTTTATAAAACTTAATGAATTTATTATGATTTTTAATACTAAACTTATAATAAATTATGATATAGTATAAAATTTAATAAATTTATTCTGATTTTTTATATTAAATGTAGAATATGATTTATTATAAAATTTAATAAACATTTTCTGATTTTAATAAATAATTTAAAAAATACTAACTAGTTAATATTTTATTACTTGAAAAATATTTTATGTTTTATATTATAAAGTAATTACTTTATTCTTTTGTTTTTATATTTTGCTAATTCTTTTTTATAAATATTTTATTTGAAATATTAAATAGAAATTATTAATGGCATAATTTATATTAATATATTGTATTATATTAATATAATATACTAATATATTATATTATTAATGTACATTAGTCGACATCTTGTTGACATAATAGGAAAAACTGTCTTTTTTGGTTATTTGGACTGGTTTGGTTGACATTTCCGAAATATAGGAAATGTCAACCGAAATAATGTAATTTTTATATTATCATCCATTTTCATGTTGGTGAGTCTCGCTATCGACATATGTTGGGCGACATTAGTGACATTTCACAACATTTGAAACCATGAATTAAAGTTCGGTAGTGCCAACACCGGAGTGGATGTAATGGCCTCCTTCATTTTCTAGAAGGCGTCCTCGGCTTCTGAGTTCTAGCCCTAGGCTCCCTTGGCAGTCCTGTTAGTGGTCGGGCTACCTTCCCATAATCTTGGACAAACTTTCGATAATACCCTATGAGGCCGAAGAATCCCCTGAGTTCGGTTGGGGATTTGGGTCTGGGCCATTTCACCATACATTCAATTTTGACGGGATCCACTTCTACCCTACTAGATGAGATAATATGTCCAAGGTAGCTCACTCTCTTGACCTCGAAGCAACACTTCCTTCTTTTTGGCATGTAGCTTGTGGGCTTTTAGAGTCGCTATTATTGCTCGGAAATGCTTGACATGCTCCTCTGTTGATCGGCTATAAACCAGTATGTCATCCAGAAAGACGAGAACGGACTTCCTTAGGAATTCTTGAAAGACCTCGTGCATGAGTGCTTGAAAAGTGGTCGAAGCGTTGGATAACCCCAAGGGCATCACCAGAAACTCATAATGTCTGTTGTGCATCCGAAATGTTGTCTTAGGGACATCCGAGGCTCGAACTCTAATATGATGATAACCTGCTCAGAGGTCCAGCTTGGAAAAAATCCGTGACCCATGGAATTCATCCAAAAGCTCGTCGATGTTGGCCATTAGATATTTCTCCTTGACAGTCACCACATTCAACTGTCGGTAATCCACGCAGAATCTCCAACCTCCATCTTTCTTTTTCACTAACAACACCAGGGAGAACGGACTCACACTGGGTCGGATGATCCCATTGGCGAGCATTTCCTGAACCAACCCTTTGATCTCTCCTTTGTAGTAGTGTGGGTATCGGTAGGGATGCACACACACTAGCATCGCCCCTTTGTGCAGTAGGATGGTGTGGTCTAAGGCCCGAGGAGGGGGTAGACCCACTGGCTCTTCAAAGACCTCTTCAAAGTGCCCCAACACTGGTCGAATCCGAGAGTTTGTGGTATGGCCCCCACAGCCCAAGCCCATGTGAGCATGTGTCGTGCCATGTCATGCTGCAGGCCGGGCCGTGGATCAGGCCAAAGCTATTTATTTAAAAAAATTAAAAAGAACTTAAAATTTTAATTTTATATGAATTTTAATGTATAAAATTGCTTATATATACAATAATTAAATAAATTAGTATAATAAAATTGAAAACAATTGTTTATTTATTAATAAATTATATACTATATAATTATATAATATTATATATATATATATAATATGGGTTGTGTTGGGCCATGTCGCGGGTCGTGTCGGGCCGAGCCATGGGCGGCATGGCCCGCTTGGTCGTGCATTACCGGCCAGCCCATGGACCTAAAACCCCAGGCTAACACTGTCTACACGATCATATTGGGCCTAGTATGGCCCGCATCTTGTCATGCCAGACCGCGGCAGCACGGCCCGATTTACACCTCTAACCGTGGGTGTCTCTTATTTGCACCAGAAAGCAACATCCAATGTTTCTCCATTTTCTCCCCATCTATTGCTCTTAGTTCGGGAGGTCGGTGGCATTGGAGGAGGTGAGTGCCGACCTGGTCTTGGTCTTGGTATTCTAGGGAAAGACTGTTGAAATCCCATGTGACTGGCCCCAAAGTCCGAAGCCATTGGACACCAAGTACAGCATCCAATCCTGGTAAGGATAACAGGAAGAAGTCTGCAATGATCTCTGTCCCTTCGGTCCGGATGCGGACTCCATTGCAACGGCCCTACTTGGCTACCTGATCCCCATTTGCCATCGTTACTTTGAACTTGGTGTCTGATGTCAACGCCACCTTTGCCTTCGTTGCCACCCTTGGGTCCATGAAGTTGTGGGAGGATCCAGAGTCTACGAGGATGGTTACCGGAAGAACCCCTATCGTTCCATGTAAGCGCATAGTCTGTGTGGTGTCAGCTCCCGAGATAGCACGTAGGGAGATTGTTGGGGTTGGGTCCGGTCCTTCCTCTCCCATGGACTGTTCAGAGTCGTCCCCTTCCTCCTCTTCCGCTTCCCAGTTAATCCACAACAGCTTCTGTACCTTCACCGGTGGCTAGGGACGTACCACTCCTCACAGTTGTAACATAATCCCTTCTTCCTCCTCTCCTTCATTTTTGTCGGTGTGAGCCTACGAATCTCCAGAAGCCTCCTTGGTGAAGATCTGTTCGTCTGAAGGTCGCCCGCTGGTGAGGGACGGGGTCGTGGTTTCTCTGGCCTGACCGTCCGTCGTTGTGTTACCCATTCTTCCTCCTCTAACAGCGCTAGTCAGAAGGCTCGGGCCTAAGTCACCGGCTCGAACTTTTCCACCCCTGCTCGAACCTCTACCTTGAGACCAGAGATGAAACACCCCACTAGGGATTCTTCGTTCAGCCCTTTACTCGGCTAGAGATCCTCTGGAACTCCTCCATATATTCATGAACGGTGGAGGACTGAGAGAGCTTCACAAGTCGCCCAACATGGTTGTTCCCCAGGGGCCTGTTGAATCGAGCATCCAAGGCGGCTACAAACTAGCGCCATGTGGGATCTGGCTGATGCTCCTTATACCAGCTATACCACTCAATTGCTCTCCCTTTAAACCCAAGGCTCGCCACCGCAACCTAGTTCTCCTCCGGTACTTCCTGCAAGCGGAAGTATTGCTGGATGAGGAGAAGCCATCCGTCCAGCCCCGTGCCTCCAAACTTCGGTAACTCCACCTTCTAGAACTTCTACGGGAAGATGAAGCTGCTCCCTTCCCGAAGCCCCCACCAGTGGACGACCGGTGGTGAGATTCTTCCTGCTGATCCAATCGGGAAGCGATGTGATCCAGACGCTCCATCAACTCGGAGAACTTCATGTGCATCTCCTCACGGGACCTTTCTAGACTCCCTACGCGATCCTCCATCTCCAATACCTTGGTTACCCAAGGGTTCGATTGCTCTGATACCAAGATGTTGATAACCTCTTCCCGTTGTCGGGGTGAGAGCTTCGAGTTTCCCCGAGCTATAGTGAAACACCGCTCAAGGGGATGGCCAGAAGCGTGACCGGAGAGAGAGAAACCAATGATGAGGCAAAATTCAATATCCCGCTATTCATTATTCAATCATTTATAATCATCGGTGGTTGGAGACCGTTACAATAATGATAAGGCACTCGATACGGTTCCAACGGCCTGTATGGCAAATCAGGTGGTTACAACGGAATATTCGATGCAGGCTATCGTGGCTACAGTGGCGCAGCAGCGCCCCGCATCAGAAGGTGCACTTTAATTTACAACATTACATTTGTTCGTCAAGGATTTTGTGGCTCCATTTTTAAATCATAAAAATCAATGATTGTCAAGACGTGAATATTGTTTTCAAGTAGGTACATTTCCTTTTTACAAGTTTTTATCTCCCTCTTCCACCCAAATATTAACAGAATAAATAAATTTTAAAGGAAAAGAAACAGTTATACTTCTTTAGATGATCTTTATATCTAGTATCTCTTTCATAACTAAAGTGTGCTTTGTTTTTCTTGAATGTTCAGATTCTTCAGAACCTTTCTTTGGTTCAGTTCCTATAACATGGAAAATTAGAAATTTATTTTTCCATGACATGGCTTCTTTCTGCAACTTAAACCTATTCATTACATTTGTACCATCCATTGCAGGCTTTGCAGCTACTCTTACATGCCAATGCCATGTATAATGTATTCTCCTTATTCTGTTGTATGATTAGCATTTTATGGGTTTTTGTGGTAGTTAACTTAGGGTCATAGATGGTGTCCTCATCTGATTCCTCAAATTTGTCTGTCCTTCTTACTCGTTATGTTGGTCTTCTGAACTTGATATCATTTTGAGCAGAGTGGAAATTGTGGCTAATGAGGGGGCTAGGGGAAGAAAGCAAATATATTCTGGCTACTGTGAGTTGTTACGCTTAAACTTGTTATTCGAACTCAGTGTCTAGCCCTGTTTACTTTGAAGGGACAAACTCTAGAAATATCTTAATCTTTGTGTCGCATGACTTGCATGATTACAGCTCTATATGTTCATTATTTGGTTCAGAAAGACCATTTCAATAGTTGTTCTAGCTGCTTAATAATCTCACATTTGATATTGCAGCAAATTGGATCTGTAATTACTATTTTTGAACACAAAGTAGTTAACCTATTATGTTCATTTTTTTCTTTTTTTTTCATATTTTTTTTTCTCATTATATGTTAATTAGATTGTGTTGGATTTGGATTTCTATGGATTTTTATTTCTTTATATGTTTTTTATTAGATGAACCAAACAGCAACAGTCGAAATCCGATTCTGATACTTGTCTGAATCAAACAGGTAGGGGAATAGGCCATTCCGATTCCCATTAGAATTCCCAAAACCTTGAGTTTTTTTATAATAGAATTCTACCGAGTTCCAGCAATGATTCAACATTTAGTCTCAAGTCATCTCAAACATTATAAGCACACAGGTCTCTGAAAAACTGAAACTTTGAATTTATTCATTTATTTGACCACAATGAACGGGGGGGACTGATGTTCTTGGCCCATGCTAGGACTTGGTTTATGTCTTTATGAAGTCGAACAAAACCCCAAATCCCGAGCTGCTGATGAATGATGAGGTCAGGTCTAGACTACTTGGTGCAGAATTGTGAGAACTCTGAGTATAATGAGTTCATTTCCTGCAATGGATTGTGCGCAAATCACGATATCAAATATCAAATATTTTTACACTACCGTATTTCAATCATCGTGTTTATTGTCATCCTGGAAAAACAGACATCCGCGACAGATGGTTAAGTACTCAGTTACTGATATCTACAGCTGACTTGCTCCCTGCATATGATATAATCTTTATACCATTCAGTCAGATTAGCTTCTTTTTTATTAACTATATTAGTGTTGATAATCAAATACGACAAGAAAGCACTGTGCCACTGCTATTTATGCTTTATAATGGCCAAAATCGGCTTGCCTCTTTACATTTTTGTAAACCAGTAAAGCTCCTTTCTCAATTAAAAGGAAAAATAAAAAACAGATTATTCACAAATCATAAATGCAAAATAATAGAAAATTGATCAAATATGATCACATACATGCTGTGGCCTTCCAGAGATAGTAACAACTTCTTGGACACCATCATGCAGCTTTACATATTCTCCATTTACATCTTGTCTTCCGCCAACAAAAACTTTCAAAATATTTCTCTGATACTTGGAGGACCACCAAGAGCACTAGAAGTATTGACGTTGGAAGACGATAAGAGAAGAATGTATTAAACCTGATAAAAAATCATGGTCTTTCACCCGTTGCACAAGGTATTGAATGGTCTATTGTACTTTCCTCTCCTTTGAAATCCTCATTTCCAGCTTGGGAACTGTTCTCGGAGTCCAATTCACAATACAAGACACCTTTGCCATCCCCATTCTCAAATTGTTCCAAAGGAAGTTCATGTTCAGATTGATCTACTTCTGTCTGAATATTGGACTCTTCTGAATTTGTTGAGCTTTCTTTGGATGAGCTTGAAGAAATTGGGGACCGTGCTCCCATCAAATCTGCAACCCTTACCTGCTCCAGCATTATTCTTTTTTCAGTTGGTATATTTCTGAGGCTTCAGATAAAAATTAACAAAATACATGAATGTCAATGTAGACTGGGCTATATTTAAATTTTAAAATTGATTACTAATAAGTCTAATATATATAGAAAGCTCTCATCTTCTGCAAATCAATATATCCGCAAGATATTGGTGACAGTTTTCCAAATGAAATTTGAGCAAGGAGAGGTGTTTACAAGGTGCTTTGTTTCAATTGCTTACAAATAAAACCTAAGAATCTTTTTGTAACATGTATAACATTGGTCATATATGGGGTTGGCTACATTTTTTTTTTTATAAATGGTAAAATGATTGTATTAAATATAAACTATAAAGGAGGCTGAGAAATCCTCAAACATGATTCCTGTTTTCCCATTCCATTCTGTTAATTGCCATATCCATTGTTAAATTATGGGTTCTTATATCGTCTCTTATTACTTCTACGGTTCTACCCAAGTCCTTTTCAGCCTGCCCCTAGCTCTTCTAGCCCCTTCAATTTGTAACAGATTACCTTTCTAACAGGTGCTGTAGATGATCTTATATGCATGTGCTGTAGATAGTCTTCCTTCGTATGACTTATTTCTAATCCTATCCTTTCTAGTTTTACCACACATCCATCCAAGCATTTGCATTTCTGCAGACATTTATTTTGGACAAAGAAAAGACAAATCAGCAGCCACGACCATAAGAGTTTGGCAAAGTAATAGTGCTAGATGCCAACCTGATGCAACCCTTCTCTTTTATCCAGGCTTGGGACAGGCAGTGTAAGACAAGCTCATACTGGTGGAGTTTTCATCTAATTCGTCATTAAGATAAATTCTCAGATTTTAGTTACAGCACTAGATTAAAGATTTTATTGCTTGATTTGTTCCAGTCTGTGAATTCATTCACAGTGAAACAAGAATTGATTCAGATATATCATATAAACATAAGACAAGTACGGTAAATCCAACAATCCCAGGCATAAGAACCTTTGTTTATGGACTCTATTAGGAGACCACATATGACAAAACCAATCCAATCTGAGGACATAACCATCTAATCCTTGATTGTTCTTCCAATAGTTAGAAAAGATATAAAGGTCAAAGAGAAAGCCTCTACAAGGAAATGATTATGATCATTCAGCTTTCTTGCTTACAGCAATGGAGGTCTGTAGGTGGAACATTGTGAAGTGAAAATCCCATATTTATGCACATTGCAGTTTGAAGGACCATCAGGACCTATTTGTCAATGTTGAGACTCTATTTGTTTTATTTATATATTTTTATATTCTTTATTATTGCCGGTTTGTTCTCTTTTACATTATTGGAGTGGCCAGGGGCATATTGGTCTTTGTACATCCTTTATTAAATTGAAAAGGGGACAACTGCATATCTTTTAGCATCCCCTTTTCTTCTATTCTTCTCTTCTCACATCTTACTCTCCTCTTAATCTTTCATCTTTTTCATCTATTTTTCCTTGCTGTTTTTGTTCTCTCATTATTTTATAAAACATCCTAGTGTCAAATTTGCAGTTCATATTATGGTGTACCTGCAGTGGCTTCAGAACACCATACTCCCTGTCATCAGTTCTATTATTTAGTGCCTCTTGAGCTTGAAACTCCATGGAATCTCGAACAAGCTGACTGAGAAATGTTACATCATCAGACATGACACCAAGACCTTTCAAAAGCTTAGAACCAAGCTGTAAACTAGTCTGCAGATATAGATTAAACAATTTATCAGAATGCATAAAACGTACGGCTAGTTTGCTATCACAGTAACCAAGAGTAAATGGGAATAAAGTTGATGGAACCTCTGCATTTTCAAGAATAGCATCTGTTGCACCTGCTTTCTTTAGATCCAATAGGTGGATTGGGTCTTGAGCTCGGGCATATATAGGAACCTGTCAAAAAGCATTGAGTGAAATTGACAGAACATTGATGGCATTATATGCAAATTTATGGCATAATAAAGCATGGCACCAGGGGTTTTCTCTATAATTAAATTATAAGGTCAATAAAAGAATACACTGTAGGCTTCCTTAATTCAATGCGGAAATTGGAGTTTGGTTTACCATGGCTTTTTATTCTATAGATTTTTATAATAGCAAATATTTAATTCATTCTTTTCTCAAAATGTTTTGATCTTTTGACATTATGTACAAAATATTTGTACCTGTTCAATCTTGGGAAAGAGATGGTAGTAACTAGTAAAGAACAAAAAATGTTGAGGGAAATTATAGGAAAACTTCAAAACTACCGCAGGGAAGGCAAGTCGAATCCTTTGTACAGCCTCAATTGTCCTTTTCTTCCCTGTATACATAACCATCACGGCCTTTGGAGAAGAAATACCAGCTGATTGCAGAACTGCAGGGCGTGATCCATCACCATAGAGGATTGGAAAGCCAAGCTTCCTGGCTGCCTGCAGACATGGAGAAACATTTGTATTATGTCAGGAGAACATTGTATATATTCAACATGGCAGCACCAGAAGTCAGAAATTCACTTGTTATTCTGGCCAGGAGGAGGATATGACAAGTTAACATTGTAGACATGTAATTTAGCAGTCAACATTTGAATGTGTGACACGGGGTATGGTATCCAGTTTCAATTGTTAAGGAAAACATACTGGGGGTCTATACTAATTAGGCATTTGAATGGAAGTTGATACATCAATACTTGGCAACACCAATCTTCACTAAGGAGTAGATGGCTAATGACTGTATTTAATAATTTCTGTTCAATAATTTGTAGATGAATGGTTAATAAAATGTGGAGAAAAGGGGGTTTCATATTGATAGATGGAGAGGGGCAAGGAGGTAGTGTCACATAAGTAACAGTAACCCAGTATCCAATGAGTGTTTACATGGTTGCTCAGTAATCATAAAAGAATGGTTTTAAAAGGTGAGAAAATGATTGATGTAAAAAAAAGGAATCATGTTAGGGACCCAGAGAGAAAGAACAAAGAGCTGAAGGTTTATTCTAGAAGGAAAAAGAGAAAGCCATCTCAGCAGCAGGGACAGCTCAGCATAACTGACCAAGAACCAGCTGGCAACCAACCATGGTTCAGTTACAAGTAACAAACTAAGAAATCAAGATTAGTGTAATAAAATACTACATGCCCATTACTGAGATATAAAAAGAGGTCCTGTACTTACTCAGAGAAATAAGATAAGTTTATTGAATTTCCAATCCAATTCCTACTTCCCCATTGTTCACTCCCACCATCTTCAACCTAGGAGGCAGCTTCTCCCTCGAAGAGAGGCCTGTGTTGAGGCAGAACCTCAACAATTGGTATCAGAGCGAGGAAAACCTGAAGACGACAGCAGGATGCCGAGCACCAGATCTGGAACTGTCAACGAAATGGTAGATCGCATGGAGATTCAAATACACAAGGTCACCAGTGATTTGCAAGATATCAAACAATCACTGGCAGCGGTCATGGCACAACTGGAAAAGAACGCGTCAGCAGGAAATCTTGAAAATGAGAACAAAGAATCCAGCCAAGAAGTTGAAGGAAATAGGAGAGAACCAGGAGCATCTATGGGAACAGCCAAGCTCAACTTTCCCAACTATGCCGGTGACAACCCCAGACCTTGGATTTTCAAAGCTGAAAAGTTCTTTGAATATCACAACACACCGAGCCATCACAGAGTCTCCATAGCCTCCTTCCATCTGGAAGGAGAGGCTATACTGTGGTTCCAATGGTTCCACAGGTCTCATCCTTAGCCTTGTTCATAAGGTTCAGACCGGTTAGCTTTCATAGCTACGATGAAACCCTATCGAAGCTGAAGCAAACGGGCTCTGTGAGATTATCAGGTTGAATTTGAAAAGCTGTTGATGAGGGTACATGGATGGCCGGAGATTGCTCTTCTGGGGTGTTTCATCAGCGGCTTGAAGGAAGAAATTGAAGTGGAGGTGAAGGCCCTCTAACCTCCGCCATTGCTCACAGCTTTCAGTCTCGCCAGAATTCAGGAAGAGAGACCAACTCAGCTCAAGAAACTCAGTCGGCCCTCTCTTATAGCCTATCCAGGCTCAAACTGGACCCCGCGATTCACTCCAGCTATCTTGAATGAACCAGTCAACCACCGGCCTATGTCTACTGGAAGGAATGGGTCGGCCCAACATCAAGAAGGCCCACAATCCAGATCTACAGTGGTAGTACCTGCACCAGTTCCTCTCAAGAAACTCTCATGGGCTGAAATGCAAGCGCATAGGGACCGGGGCTCTGCTATAACTGTGAAGAAAAATTTGGGTCGGGCTATAGGTGTAAAGCCCAACAACTATTCATGCTCCAGACCAAAGAGATAGAAGAGGAGACCCAGACTGAAGTCATAGTTGCAGAACAAGGTGAGCCCGACCCACCGGAAATATCATTGCATGCCCTCACCAGAATAAAATCCCCACAAACCATGAGGGTTTTCGGGTCTATAAAAGGCCGAAGAGTTTCTGTCTTAATTGACAATGGTAGCACCCTGAACTTCATAACTAAGGTTGCCACCAAACAAATGGGCCTTACTATAGAACATGTGGATCCATTCACGGTTCACGTAGCAGATGGTAACCAAATAAAGTGTGAAGGTATTTTTCGACAAATCACACTTAAAATACAGGAGCAACTGTTCATAGTTGATTTGCATCCTTTAATCTTCAGTGGGGCTGATATGGTACTAGGACTACAATGGCTGAAAGAATTGGTCCCAGTCATTTGTGATTGGTCACAATTAACAATGGACTTCACCATAGAGGGCAAACAATGCCACTTAACAGGTCTCGAGCCAACTGCACCCCAGCCAAATGGGCTGAAAACCATCATCAAAACGTGCCAGGATGAGGACCAAATAATCTTCATGAAAATAGGGGTGGAACCATCCAGCCCCGTTACTAACAGAAGAAGAGCCCATTCTAGCAAAAGCCCAGCAAGAATTACAAGAACTCCTCAAAGAGAATTCAGATACATTCCAAGAACCAAAAGGCCTACCACCCCCAAGGCACGCAGACCACCGAATTGAGATAATTCCAGGTGAGCCCCCATCAAATGTAAGGCCATACCGGTACCCAAGATTCCAGCAGGAAGAAATGAAAAAAATTATCCAAGAATTACTGGAGAAGCAATTTATTCAGCAAAGTTCCAGTCCATATTCAGCACCCGAGTTACTAGTCAAAAAGGATGGAACATGGAGATTTTGCGTGGATTACCGTGCCCTAAATCAGATCATAGTCAAGGATCGTTTCTCCATTCCACTCATTGATGAGTTACTAGATGATCTACAAGCAGCCATGGTATTCTCTAAACTCGACCTTAGATCGGGATATCATCAAACAAGGATGCACCCGGAGGATGTATACCCAAGACAGCGTTTCACACACATGACGGTCATTACGAATTCCTCTTTATGCCGTTTGGGCTCACCAACGCCCCACAAACATTTCAGGCCATCATGAACGAGGTATTCTGACCACACTTAGATCGCTTCATACTAGTCTTCTTTGACGATATTCTTGTGTTTAGCGCTGACTGGGTATTAAAACACTTGTCTATCACTTTGGGACTCTTGAGGCAACACCAATTGTTTGCAAAGCATTCAAATGTGTTTTCAGACAATCACAAGTACAATATTTGGGCCATGTGGTGAAGGCAGGACAGGTCATGGCGGATCCAGACAAGGTTAAAAGCATCCAAAATTGGCCACCACCAAAGCCTGTCAAAACATTGTGCGCCTTCTTGGGCCTTACAAGGTACTACCGGAGATTCATCCCTCATTATGGGTGGATAGCCGCACCACTCACACAGCTGCTGCGTAAAGATGCATTTCAATGGTCAGATGAAGCACAATTAGCATTTGAGAGGTTGAAAAAAGCGGTTTCCACACCACCAACATTGTCACTACCAGATTTTTCTGAGCAATTTGTGCTGGAATGTGACGCTTCAAGGTGCGGTATAGGTGCTGTACTGATGCAAGAAGGCAAACCCATTGCTTATTTCAGCAAAGCTCTATCTCAGCGAGCACAAGCCAAATCCACATACGAGAAAGAACCCATGGCAGTGGTGTTGGCTGTCCAAAAATGGAGAGCATATTTACAGGGACATCAGTTCATAATCCGTACTGACCAAAAGAGCCTGAAGTACTTGTTGGAGCAGAAATTCCATACCCCATAACAACAGAAATGGACCCATAAGCTCCTAGGTTACAACTACGTAATTGAGTACAAGCCAGGCCCGGTCAGTCGTGTAGCGGATGCCTTGTCGCGCATGCCTGAAATGGCCCAACTAGTAGTATCTCAACCCAGCTATCCCTTGCTGGAACAGCTCAAGCAAGAGGCACAACAGGACCCTACATTAAGCCAAATTCGAGCTAAGTAGGCCCAGGACCCAGGATCGACCCCAGGATATTCAGTTCAGGCCTCTACACTCTTCTACAAAGGTAGATTAGTCATTTCTGCTAATTCTGCTCACATACCAGAATTACTAGCACTATTCCACAACTCTATTATAGGAGGCCACTCAGGAATTTTTAAAACATACAAGAGAATTGCAGACCATTATTTATGAACAGGTATGAAGTGGACCATCAGAGATTTTGTTACCTCATGTCCTGTGTGCCATTACACATCCCTAATGAGATCTGCAATGAAGTTTCAATAGACTTTATCACAGGACTACCACATCGAAAGGCAAGTCAGTTCTGTTAGTGGTCGTTGACTGCCTCTCAAAGTACAGCCATTTCATCCCTCTAGCCCACCCATACACAGCAGCAAAGGTGGCTGAAGCATTTGTAAGAGAAATTACAAGATTACATGGCACACCCAGGGCCATTATATCCGACAGGGACCCAGCCTTCCTCCGCAACTTTTGGAAGGAATACTTCAAGCTGCAAGGAAGCAAACACAACACATCAACAAGTTACCATCCACAACCCGATGGTCAAACTGAAGTAGTCAACCAATGCATTGAAACTTACTTGCGTTGTTTTGCAAGTGAAAAGCCACATCAATGGACTCAGTGGCTGCCATGGGCAGAATTCTGGTACAACTCTTTTCATGTATCAGCCAGAAACACACCATTCAAGGTTCTCTATGGTAGGGAATCCCCAGCTATCCTACCATATGAGAAAGGGTCATCGGCCAATGCAGCAGTAGATGAGTGCCTCACTTAGCAGGATGAAGTCATAAGTGACCTCAAGGTCCACTTGAAACATTCTCAAGAACAGATGAAGAAACACTATGACAGGAAACATAGACCATTGGAATTTCAGGTTGGTGATTTGGTGTACCTCAGATTACAACCATATCAACAGTCCTCGGTAGCTACAAGGTCCTACAATTAGCTGGCCCCCAAATACTATGGACCTTTTAAAGTGGTACAACACATCAGCCCTCTAGCATATAAACTAGAGCTACCACAGTCCTCCAAGATTCACGCAGTATTTCACATTTCATTTCTAAAGAAAGTAGTGGGTCAAAATCAACTACCATGCACCACCTTACCAGACTTCACAGATGAAGGCAACATTCATTTACAACCCAGGAAGATACTGGCATTCAGATGGGTGAAAAATAGTCAATCATTCTCTAGAGAAGCTCTAGTCAGTTGGATGGGGCTACCTATGGAAGACGCCACATGGAAACCTTGTTCTGACCTAGCACTCCAATTCCCACAGTTGAGCCTCAAGGACGAGGACAATCTCAAGGTGGGGGGGGATGTTAGGGACCCAGAGAGAAAGAACAATGAGCTGAAGGTGTATTCTAGAAGGAAAAAGAGAAAGCCATCTCAGTAGCAGGGACAGGTCAGCATAACTGACCAAGAACCAGCTGGCAACCAACCATGGTTCAGTTACAAGTAACAAACCAAGAAATCAAGATTAGTGTAATAAAATACCACATGCCCATTACTGAGATATAAAAAGAGGTCCTGTACTTACTCGGAAAAACAAGAGAAGTTTATTGAATTCCCAATCCAATTCCCACTTCCCCATTGTTCACTCCCACCATCTTCAACCTAGGAGGCAACTTCTCCCTCCAAGAGAAGCCTGTGTTGAAGCAGAACCTCAACAAATCATCAGGTAGAAGAAGAGGTTGAAAGTTTTCCCTACTAATGCACAGCATGGCAGTATGCCACAAAGTGTGAACCTTTCACCCTAAAATCACCAAAGCCAAAAGCACACAACTAAAACAACTTTGAAGATAAATTCTAGAGATACTGACTCTTCATCTAACATCAAAGAGAATTTGATAGCTTATGTAGTTAGGATCAATTCTTGTACCGAAGATTTTTCCCAATTGACAATCCAATTAGCAGTTTGATTCCAACTTCATGATCACATGTGCATGTTAAGGTATCTCTGCATATATAAGAATTCTATGAACCAGTAATATGTGAAATACTTTTCACCAACCTTAACAACTGCAGGATCAAGGTCAAAAGCAACATAAGGCCATCCCACAAGCTTGCCATCTATCCCAGAAGCTAATGGAGTTGACAAGAAGTTTGCAAGTACCTGTATCTAGGAAAAGTTAAATGTCGTGATAGGTACTATATATATATATATATTGGATAGATAGATAGATGTGTAGCTCAGGTACAATGAGAAGTTACACACACACAAGTTAACTGATATACCTGACCCATTTGTCCAAATCCAAGAATGACAACTGGTTCACTTGCTTCAAAGTTGACCATGTCAACAATTTTCTGTGAAGATTTAAAAATGCATTTCAGATTAAGACAACATTCAATTTCAAGCTAACAGAACAAGAGAATTTAGGAACGAGAATATCCTAGATACCTATCCAATATGCATAACCATAAACATGGTATACCAGTACTTAAGCAGTGGGTTAATCTCATTATCCAAATGATTTCCACCTAAACAATCCCTTTGGCAAAAAATTGATTGGCTTATATAGTTCTAATCATTCAATCTATTAATGTCTCCTTAATGTTGTGAGAGAATCAAAACTAGGGCTTTTAAGATGATCTTATCAGTCAATGTCAGTCTGGCAGATATTTTAGTTGACAGCCTTTAACTAGTTAAAGATACTAATCATCCTTATCATTGTTATTTTTTCTATTTAAAATTCTGTAATCCGTGTAAAAGGGCTTAGTATTGGTACATACGTCCTCTGCATTGGACTTATTATCAATGAAATCAGCAGCCTTCCTTCCAACTTCATTGAGCAAGGGTGTTAGTGCCATTGACAAAACCACAACAATTATGAGCAGTTTGTTCAGCTCAAGTGGTAGCACACCAAGCCTGATGAGGAAAAAGTTTATCAGAACAACAAACTCAGAAATTATAGGCAAATGGAAGATAAATCAGGGAGAACACATATTCACAACTAACCTGTTTGCTAGAGAAAAGACTACAAATCCAAACTCGCCTCCTTGAGAAAGAAGTAGTCCTATTCTCACACTTTCTTGAAGTGTTAGCCCAACACGGGGACCTATCGCTGTAATTATCAGTGTCTTGATAACAATTAGACCTGCCAAGAGTGAAAGTACATTTGGCCACTCTCGGAAAAGGAGCTGCATTACAAAAAGGATTTATAAAGTACAGGCAACAAATTGAAATGAAATGTATATTGAAGAGAAAGTTCTTACTATGTTCTTTTTATTTAATACGACGAAACTAAGTTCCATTATTTACTATATATGTTTAGAGGACTCTCCCAAAAGTATATCCAGTCTATTTGAGGGTCAAAGGAATGCAAGAAGACAAAGAATGAGCACCCCATTCTTGAAACTGTCTTCATGAAAACGGATTAATGCTATACTCCAATTTGCATTTGATATTTTATGCTATCCACATGTTCAAAAATGATCAATTAATTGTAGCAGAAGAGGTCATCATCTTGAAATGCTACTTTTATGTGGCACTTTGAACAATCCTATTCATGTAATATGTGGCTTGTCCTAGTGCCTCTGATACGATCAGCATATGCATATGGAGCATGTCGGAGTGAATGTGAGAATGAGGCAAAAACTGTAACATTTTCACATTGTTAGCTCTATAGCTAAGATATCAGGTAAAGAGCATGCTCAGAATTATTGTTTGAACATCACTTGATACTAACATTGGTACAAGATATTGCACATATATTTTAGGATATGGTTTTCTCATTTCTAAATGTATCATTGAATTTTTTAATACTCCTAGGTTTCTTGTTTGTTGTGTCAAAAAAATGTATATAAAACGCACATTGCAACAAATCTTCATTTAGATATTTAGTATGATATTATTTAAAAACAAATATCGTCTGGTTTGGTATTCAGAGCCCTTGAATATTCCTTGGCACAGCTATCCAAAACTTATGATCACTACTATCTAATTAATTGCAGCTATTTGGTTGGAAATGAATAAATAAATAAACCTACATACCATTTACTCTAATAGAGAGACCACCAACCTTAACTCTTGTATTTGTGAGTGTTAGATAGGTTTCCTCTTATTGGTTGTGTTTAATATCTTTTAGATGTTACTGTTTTAATCCTAGGTTGCACACCAACTACAAGCATAGCTACATGCACATAGACAATGTAAGTGCAAATAATCTAACCCAATGATCACCAGACATCTTAAGAAATTGTAAGACTAGATCTTTTACATACCTGCATGTCAACGGATGTCCCTGTTGTCACAAAAAATAGTCCAAGAAGTAAGCCTCTAAATGGTCTAATATCAGCTTCAATCTGTGTCCGGAAGTTTGTTTCTGCTAGAAGTGCCCCAGCTAGAAATGCTCCCAGCTGTACAAATGAGAAATAAATTATAAATTATGTCAGCTTGAAGAAAGATATGTAGATATTCTCCAACCTTGAGGAAAGATATCAAACCGTGTCACTGAAGCCCAATTTCTGAGTAAGAAGGGAAGTCCCAGCAACTGTAAGCAGACAGAGAGCAACAAAAGCTTCTGAACTCCTTGTTTCTGCAACAACCTGTATTTTATTGATTTTCCCTTAATTTCCTCCTTGTAAGATTTTGAAGTCATAATTACAAGAAGAATTGGATTTATTTAAAAGAGTCTGATACCAACTTCAAAGATACGCCTGAGTAAATACTTTCCTCCAAGAGAAAGCAGACCAAGTCCACCTAATGCCTTTAAGCTTTCTGCTGCAAGCATTGGCCAAATGCTTTTTTCTACCAAATTCTGCATGTGTGAACTGAAGAAAGTCAAGACCATGGCTTAAGTATGTCTAACAAGCAAAAATATATTGAACATTAACCTAAACCTCTAAATGATGCAAGTAGTTGTAGAAAGAAAAAAAAGAAGGAAACTCAATTACCATAAAAAAAAAAAATTGATCAGAACCACTCAAATGACATTATATCGTAACAGAATTGTTTAATATGACTGAATCCTAATGCATTCTTCTATAAATCCCACTTCTTCATATTGAATAATAAATTTGACCATGTTGATCTCTTTTTTTGCTAAAAACTTGGCATGGTTTCAAGTATTTCATAATCAGTCAGGATCCACTACCAGATTATGAACCACATGGACAATAAGCTTTGTGATCAAGAATAAATTGATAAAAAATTCTCTTGAAGAGATTGTGTTAAGACCCGAGTAGCAGCAGACCCAGAAGGAAGGATCCAGGCCCACTACACTTGAAGCCCAACTCAGGCCTCTCCAGAGTTCATGCGCACCACGCCTCCACTGCGGTTCGTGTATTCACGTCGTCCACGTCAGGAGGAATGAGTGGGTTGTTAGTTATTCAGAGGACGTGCTCCACGATAAATATCTGTATGAGCTCTTGAGAGCAACAAAACATAATAAAATAAACGTCTTCTCTTAATCTCTCTCCTCTCCTCCTCTCTTCTTCTCCTATCTTCTCATTTCAGGAGGGTGAGTTCCCTCGGAACAGCTCCAGTTCTCTCTGTTCCGTTTTGGTTCTATCAACTGGTATCAGAGCCTAGCGACAATGCCAGTTACCAGAGCTACAGCGTCCGAAGAAAGGATGGATCGTACTGAAGAGGAAGTGTGGAAAACCTCCAGTGAACTCAGAGATATCAAGGGAACCCTCTCCGCATTGGTCGGACAGTTCGAACATCTTTCATCAGCATCAAAAGCATCGGAGGCCGAAGTATCAAGTAGCAACAGAGGCAGCCGGCAGGAAGGAGCCATCCCCATCAAAGCCGCCAAGATCGACTTTCCGATCTACTCAGGTAATGACCCTTCCCTGGATCTACCGTGCTGAGCGATATTTTGAATTCCATGAAACCCCTGCAGACCAGAGGGTTTCAATTGCCGCCATTCATATGGACGGCAAAGCCATTATGTGGTACCAGTGGTACCGAAAGACCCATCCACAAACTACTTGGTTAGATCTCTCACTGAAGCCTTACAAGTATGGTTTAGACCTTCTGGTTATGAGAACTACAATGAACCACTCTCGCTGGTTAAACAAACCGGAACTGTAAGAGAATACCAAAATGAATTTGAATGGCTGGCTATCAGAGTGCACGGCTGGCCGGAGGCCGCCCTGGTGGGCTGTTTCATAGGAGGACTGCGAGAGGATATCAGAACTGAGGTGAATACTATGCAGCCTGCTACATTAACGGCAGCAGTTGGCTTAGCAAAACTCCAGGAGGAAACGTTGGACCGCCTCAGGAAGATGGGGAAGCCCACTGGGTTTCAGGCAAGTCCAAGCCCAGTACCCAGGCACCACTATCCTAAAAATGAGCCGAACCCAGGCCCATTGCTGCCTACACCCACTGTTCCAGTGACCACTAATCCGAAACCCTTACCACCGGGTAAGAAAACAGGTTCCTTAACCTTACCCTACCGGAAGCTGACATGGGCAGAAATGCAGGCTAGACGGGAGATTGTGACGAAAAATTCATCCAGGGCCACAAATGTAAGGCCCAACAAGTTTATCTTCTTCAGGCTGAAGAAGAGGGTGAATCTGAACCAGGTTCAGAAGACATTGAAGTTCAGTAGGTGGAGGTCGTTCCAGAGGTGGAATATTGTGTCATCTCCTTACAGGCCTTATCCGGGCATCAGACTCCGCGGGCCATGCGAGTCCACGGCCAGATATTGGGGAGACAAGTAGCTGTTCTGATAGACAGTGGGAGTTCACTGAACTTCATAACTCCCGAGTTAACCCGACAGTTGGGTCTCATGGTTGAACCCACTCCGAGCTTCGCAGTGAATGTAGCCAATGGCCAACGCATTACTTGTTACGGGAAGTGCAAATCAGTGGGGCTCAAGGTTCAGGGGTATACATTTCAAGTGGACCTACACCCCTTGGAGTTCACAGGGGCAGATGTAGTTCTGGGCGTACAGTGGCTCCAAATGTTGGGCCCTGTAGTTTGCAACTGGGCCGAGTTAACCATGCAATTTGACCAAGACGGGCAATCTTACATCTTAAGGGGAATTAAAAACCAGCCCATGACCGAAGAGAACCTGGAGGCCATTCTTAAACATTGCCAGTAGACGGCTACCCCATTACTAATGAGCATGGGCTCTCTTGGGCCCACAACTATCCCCTCCAATGCAACCACTAACCTCAGCCCAAGTGAGTTACAGCAGCTTCAGAGATTGCTGCGGGCTTACCCTGATGTGTTTGAGGAGCCCCACACCCTCCTGGCTCCTAGGGCCCATGACCACAAAATTCCCATCCAACCCAGAGCTCCACCCGCCAATGTCAGACCCTACCATTACCCACATTATCAGAGGATAGAAATGGAACGGATGGTGAAGGAGTTGCTGGACAAGGGCTTTATCAGGCCCAGTAGCAGCCCATATTCATCCCCAGTTATTTTGGTAAAAAAGAAAGATGGCAGCTGGAGGTTTTGTGTGGATTACAAGGCTTTGAACAACATCACGGTAAAGGATCGGTATCCTATAGCCTTTATTGAAGAACTCTTTGACAAATTGGGTAAGGCCAAGTACTTCTCTAAACTGGATCTGCAGTCGGGTTGTCATCAGATCCGTGTACACTTGAAAGATATTCACAAGACTGCTTTCCGAACCTCAGATGGGCATTTCGAATTCTTAGTTATGCCTTTTGGTTTGACCAACACCCCCATCCACCTTCCAGAGACTCATGAATGAGATTTTCAGACCTTATTTGCGGATATTTATCCTGGTATTTTTTGATGATATACTAGTTTACAGCCAAATTGGGCTGCTCACTTGGACCATTTGCAGTGTACTTTGGGCCTGCTCCACCAACACCAGTTGTACGCTAAGCCCACCAAATGTTCATTCGGCCAAACGCAAATCAGCTATTTGGGACATATCATCTCAGGGGGGCAGGTGTCCACTGATCCAGAGAAGATAGCCTGTATGGTTGCTTGTGCCAGGCCCACCACACCTCAAGCTCTCAGGGGGTTTCTTGGGCTTACTGGCTACTATAGCAGGTTTATCAAAAACTACGGGGTGTTGGCCGCACCCCTCACCAGATTGCTGAAGAAACACGCCTTTGAATGGGATCCACAGGCTGAAGAAGCTTTCCATTTATTGAAGAAGGCAGTCACCACACCTCCTACATTGGGCCTCCCAGATTTCAGCTAAGAATTTGTAGTGGAGACTGATGCCTCTGGGAAAGAAATTGGAGCGGTCTTGATGCAGCAAGGTAAGCCACTGGTTAGGACTGACCATTGTATTGGGCCCTGATCAGCAGAAGTGGGCCTACAAACTGTTGAGGTTCGATTTCAGCATTGAATTCAAGCCGGGTCCCTCGAATGTTGTAGCTGATGCCCTCTCCAGGATGGGGGATCTTCGTGTAATGGGAGTATCACAGCCTTCCTACTCATTGCTGAGCCAATTACAGCAAGAAGCTCAACATGACCAGCAGCTGACCCGGTTACGGGCCCAAATTCTGGATGGATCTGCTACCACTCCAGAATACAGTGTGAAGGGAGGAGTTCTTTTTTACAAAGGAAGAATGGTGGTTTCGGATCAATCCAGGTATCACCAAGAACTGTTACATCTGTTCCACAACTCAGCCCAAGGGGGGCATTCTGGAGCTCTCCGTACTTACAAACGACTAGCCATTCATTTTCATTGGAGGGGCATGAAATGAATGGTACAGGATTTTGTGGCAAGATGTGCCACGTATCAACAACAGAAGTACAGCACTCAATCCCCGGCTGGGCTCTTACAACCCCTACCCATACCTGAGAAAGTCTGGGAAGAGGTCCCGTTTCGGGACCTCCTCAATAGCCGAAGTTGAAGCTCAACTCACTGAGAGAGACGACATACTTAAGAGACAGTGTTTTAAACGGCGTGGGAGGCGCATGCCTGGAGGCGTGCCTCCAGGCGAGGCGCTCCTGAAACGCCCTAAGGTGTATGCCAGAGGCGCTAACACCTCTGAGGCGTATGCCTCTTGCGCTTTTCTCATGAGGCATGCTAGAGGCGTACGCCTCTTGCGCCTCATGCACATATGATATGAAAATACAGAAAAAAAAAAAAAGAAAAAAGAAAAAAAGGAAAGGAAAGGAAAGGAAAAGAAAAGAAAGGGAAAGAAAAGGAAAGGAAAGAGAAGAAGAAAAGAGAAAAGGAAAGAAAAGAAAAGTAAGGGAAGGGAAGAAAAGATAAGGGGAAAGAAAATGGTTGCACCCTTTGAACTACTGTTATGCATCTTTATTCTTCTTAATATAAAAGATTTTTATTAAAAATAAAGAAAAAATGAGATCCCCCCTTCCTTTTCATCCTCCTCATAACCTGCCTCCTTGTGTTCAGGAGGATTACGCCTCTTGCATTCTGAACTACACCTCGCGTCACGCCTCCGCATTTTAAAACACTTTAAGACCCTTAAGTATCACTTACAGCGGGCTCAACAACGTATGAAACTTGCTTATGACAAGAAGCATCGAGAACTGGAATTCTCAACGGGAGATTGGGTCTATCTGAAACTTCAGCCAAATAGACTCTCTGGCTGAAAGAGTGTCTTAGAAGCTGTCTCCCCGCTATTTTGGCCCATTTCAGGTGGTTGAAAGAATCGGGAGTGTAGCCTATCGTCTTGACCTTCCCACAGAGTGCCAGTTACACCCTGTTTTTCATGTTAGTCTCCTTAAGCCCTACCTATCCCCTTCTGACATCACCAGCCCCACGCTCCCTCCGTTCTCTAAAGTTGGTGAGGTAATGTTTAAACCACAAAGATTAGGGATGTTCACTGGGTGAAAATCGGTAGAAAAACCCACAAACAGGCCCTAGTTGCTTGAGAGGGCCTGCCAGAGGAGGATGCAACTTGGGAGGATTACACTCAGCTCCAGAAGCGGTTTCACCATCGACCTTGAGGACAAGGTCGTTCTCGATGGGGAAGGGTATGTTAAGACCCGAGTAGCAGCAGACCCAGAAGGAAGGATCCAGGCCCACTACACTCGAAGCCCAACTCAGGCCTCTCCAGAGTTCACGTGCACCACGCCTCCATTGCGGTTCGTGTATTCACGTCGTCCACGTCAGGAAGAATGAGTGGGTTGTTAGTTATTCAGAGGACGTGCTCCATGATAAATATATGTATGAGCTCTTGAGAGCAACAGAACATAATAGAATAAACGTCTTCTCTTAATCTCTCTCCTCTCCTCCTCTCTTCTCCTATCTTCTCATTTCAGGAGGGTGAGCTCCCTTGAAACAGCTCCAGTTCTCTCTGTTCCGTTTTGGTTCTATCAGATTGGGTTAGATATCTAAGAGATAAAGTTCAAAGGTCCATTTTGTCTTTCTGACTAGAACCAAAGGAAGATATTCTACTTGGAACAAAATTCCACCACAACTTACCACATAGTTCACCAATCGATTGCTACCTTAACCAGGTAAACAGTTGACTGGATGTCCAAAAAAAGTAGAAATGCAACACAATTCTCTTAAATAATTAAGTATTTATTCTATAGCAAAGCTAGTTACAATCTTGAGCTTTTCTATGCATTAAAAAGCTATGATGTATGGAAAAAGGAGAGGTAGTATAAGAATTGTTGCCGATAGTAGGAATCTGCTGAATTAAAAAAAATATGAAAGAAAGTAGTTTCTTGAAAAGAGAAGGAAGAGAGAAGGAGAAGAAGAGAAGAAGAGAAGTTGAAAAGAGAGCAATAATCTGGCCACCCCCTTCACTTATTATTTATACTAAAATAATAGAACAGTACAAAGACAACTATGCCCTTATAGGACAGCAAAACATAAAACAGCATATATAACACTTAAAAAACATAATAAAATTTGGACTCATATAACTATTGTGGTCCCCACCACCTATCTAACAACTAACATAAAACATCTACTCAGAAAAACATCATAAAACTAATTAATCTTCAACACTCCCCCTCAAGTTGGGAGTAAATGTCACACATTCCCAACTTGCATAAATCATGTTCAAGCTTGTTCTTTGCCATCCCTTTAGTGAGAACATCAGCTAGCTGCAACTCTGAAGAGACATAAGGCAAACAAACTTCTCCGATAGTTACCCTTTCTCTAATAAAGTGTCTATCAACTTCAATGTGTTTTGTCCTATCATGCTGAATTGGATTGTGGGCAATATTGATTGCAGTCTGTTTGTCATAGTATAACATCATAGATTCCTCTGATTTTACCCCAATCTCACTCAAAAGAGATCTAACCCAAAAAAGTTCTAAGACACCATTAGCCATGGATCTATACTCAGCCTCTGCACTTGACCTTGCCACAACCGCTTGCTTCTTACTCTTCCAGGAGATCAAGTTTCCACCTACAAAGGTACACACTCCTGATGTAGACCTCCTGTCATCTAAGCATCCTGCCCAGTCTGCATCTATATAGAATTCTAGCTTCAGATTCTCATGATTTGAGAAAAGAATGCCTCTGCCAATGTGCTTTTTCAGATATGCAAGTATTCTCTCAATAGCTTCCCAGCTCTTGCATTCTACTGTCCATCTGGAAGGCTAGACCTGGGTGAATCTTTCTTACTCATAAGCTGTCCAAACCTCTCTAATTTTGTTCTCACTGCTGCTAATGTAATGGATTCCCAATCAGTTTGGGAGAGAGGGGCTGAAGAGTCTCCTGTAGTGGCTACATTTGCATTTCCCTTCTTGTTTCTTATCCGACCAGGCATAAGATTTGGATGAAGCTTCCAACACGTGTCCCTGGTATGCTTAGGCTTCTTGCAATAATCACACACCAAGTCCTTATCTTCCCTTCTAATCTCCCCCTGTCTCTATTCGGCTTAGGTTTTGTTGTACCAACCATAGCCGACTAGTCAATAATAGGTTGTCTCAGCATTACATTCCTCCTACTCTCCTCTCCAGAGACAAAAGCATAGGCCTGAGAGAGTGTCACACCCTCCCTAGAAAGAATATGCTGCCCAGCAATGTCAAATTCAAGGTTCAGCCCTGCCAAGAACTCAAAACCCTATTCCTCTCTATCAGTTTGTGATAAGTTGCTGCATCATTTACACTTTCCCATACCACAGTTTCTAAGTGATCTATTTCCTGCCATAGGGTTTTTAGCATGGAGAAATACACAGCAAGAGGTTTTTCTCCCTGTTTCATACTTATCACCTGATTTCTTAACTGATAGGCTCTGGCTTCATTTTGCTTCTGAGAGTAGGTTTGGTTTTAGTCACTCTATCCCAAATCTCCTTAGCAGTATTAGCCCATAGGAAATTTTTTGCAATATGAGGTAACATAGAATTACACAACCAGGACATTACCATGTAATTCTCTTGCACCCATCGAGAAGAGTCTGTATCAGGTTTCTTCTCCTCCCCAGTGAGATACCTTAATTTTCCACGGGCACCAATAGCCATCTTAGCTGATTGTGCCCACTCCAAATAATTTGTACCATCAAGTTTTACTGTAGTAATGATCCCAGACCCAAAAATATCACTACTACCTCCAACACCCAGTCCCATAGTACCGGTAGATTTCATCTCGGTATTCCAACTCTCCATTTTACTTCAAACAGTTCAACAGTAAGAAAAAATAGATTGGAGACCTTCAAAAATAATTTAATACCACACACACAGAAACCAACCCTTCCGGAAGAAGAAAACCCTAGCTGGAGGGAAATCTCTCTCCTCCTCATGCCTCCCAACAGAGAGAAAAGTGAATCGATCACTCTGGGAGGCCTAGAAAATTTCAGAAACCAAACCGCCCTCTTCAGAAAATCAAAAGAAAACTAACAATACCTGGGCGCCCAAGATCAGATCAAAAACAAAGAGTCCAACTTTTCTGGGATTCTTCCCCATACTCTAGTTCTTCCTGATTTTGATGCCAAACAGTAGATCACCTTCCTGATGTCTAGATCCCACAAAAAAACTCCAAGAACTGGGCAATCTATAGAAGATCGATCAGCCCTTTACTACTTCATGCAGTCGAATGATCTAGGGCTGCATGAGAATGCTTCAAGAAACCCTAGCCGATGCTCTGATACCAAGTAGGAATCTGCTGAATTAAAAAAATATATATATGAAAGAAAGTAGTTTCTTGAAGAGAGAAAGAAGAGAGGAGAAGAAGAGAAGTTGAAAAGAAAAGAGAGCAATAATATGGCCGCCCCCTTCACTTATTATTTATACTAAAATAATAGAGCAGTACAAAGACAACTATGCCCTTATAGGGCAGCAAAACATAAAACAGCATATATAACACTCAAAAAACATAATAAAATTTGGACTCACATAACTATTGTGGTCCCCACCTCCTATCTAATAACTAACATAAAACATCTACTCAGAAAAACATTATAAAACTAATTAATCTTCAACACCGATATTGGGTCTCTTGTTATGGACTGGTTGGTGGCTCATCGAGAGTTTGAAGACATTGTGAGATCTTCCTTGGTCTCTTATTTGTGGTCAATGTTGGACATAATTGTTGAAGAATAGGCACTGTCTAACAATTGTTGATGATGTATAGGAGTATTGTATATTGTGCATAGTTGCAAGGTGTGAGACTCTAGGGTTCTGTTGGATGTTTTTCAATGACCTTATTGTAATCCTCTTTTTTTTTCTTATTTTTCTTGGAAAAAAAAAACTCTAGAAACATTTCCACATACCTGACTCTCCAGTATAGGGAGTATGACTAGGAGAGGCACAACAGCTATGTCCTGCAAATTATCAACCAACAGGGATCTTATTAACTTGATACGTTTTTATGTAAAACTTCACATAATTGATCGCATCCAAATTCGGAAAAGTGAAATAGAACAAAATGTAATAGCATCACTATTGACTAAATAAAAAGAATAAATAGAAATAAGAAAACTTGTATACATGACTGAAAGAACCTGTAGAAGAAGTATCCCCAAAGTTGCTGATCCAAATCTTGTTGGCAGTTCACCTCTTTCTGCAAGAAGCTATATATCTTCCTTGGTAAGCAACAGAATCACAACCAACATTATAGCATTACAACCATTGCATCAAATTAGAAATAACATCTAGGAAAAAGGAAAAAAAAAATCATTTTTACATGTAATGTAAGTGAAATGATCATATGTTTAGCATGTTCTTTATTTGAATAAATACATATTTATTTATTTATTTTTCCATGCCTAATTTTCTCCTGCAGTAAATGAAGAATATTTGGAGTTGACATTAATCAAAATATGCCCCATCTACAACATACTTTTCTTTTCACTTCACATGTCTATTGACCTAGGTGATATTATTTATGTCTAGCACTTCCACTGTGAATGATATCCAATAATACAAATGAAAAAGACAATGACATTTATCCCTTGCAAATGAAAGGCCAGACATGTAGACCTTCTTCATATTCATAGGTGTTAAACACCAACTAAAAAGGCTGAGACAATAATAATTTGTACTAAAAATGTTTTTTCTTTTTTCAGTAAGGCAATGTTTTTTTTATCAGTAAAAAGAAATTTCATTGATGAAAATAGAAATTACAGGGGTAACAATTTATGAGTAGCCTCAGCTACCCCACTACAATGTAATATATCCACTATTAAATTGATTTTTCACTCTTACAGTTGGGCCCAGAAATAGTGGTCCCTGTTTACCCCTTGTTTGGCTAGCTGGTCTGCAAATCCATTTGTTGCTCTATGGGTCCACTGAATTGAAAGCTGCATGTCCTTGGATAGACTTTTAATCTTCTTGATGTCATTTCTGAATATCCAGGGTGTGCTGTCATGTTGTTTTAGCCAACTGATGATAACTTTGGAATCCCCTTCCACAACCATCCTTTCCACCCCCATCTCCTTAGCTTTTTGTATCCCATATACCATTGCCTTCAGTTCAGCTGTAGTGGAATTTCCAATTCCAATGGGACCTGAATACAGCCCCAACGCATTTCCTCTTTCATTTCTTATAACCCCTCCAATTCCAGATCTTCCTGGGTTTCCAAAACTGCTGCCATCAAAGTTTAATTTGATAAAAAATGGTTCTGGGGGCACCCACTCCTTCAGGACCTTCTTTTTTGCCGAGGAAGAGATAGCAACTGTCCTCCAATTCCTAATCATATCATCCACTGTAAAATTTGAAAATAAATTCAGTATTTTCACCCATGAGATCACTTTCAACATAATACTTTCTATAGTTCTGCCTTGCATCTTTCCTTATCTTCAAATATCCTCCGATTTCTTTCCTCCCATAGTACCCATAGCACTGCTGCCCTTGTGCCAGTATTCTCCCTCTTCGCTTTGGACATCTAAAAGTAGATGGCTCAAACAATCTTTCCAAGCTCACTGGGGTGTCCCACCTGCATCCAAATAGGTAGAAAAACCAATCCCAAATACTACTAGCAAGAGGACAGGAGACAAGATTATGAAAAGCATTCTCACCATTTGACTTACATAAACAGCCCCAATTTGGTGAAATGAACCAACCAGGTATTTTCCTATGCATCAGATCACTAGTGTTAATTGCACTATGATAGACCTCCCAACAAAAGGCACCCACTTTGTGGAGGATAGGTTGACACCAAACTTCCTGTAAAGGGAAGGGTTCCCCAAGTTGGGCAGGAGAAGACAAAGACTTGTAAAAAGAGGCACAACTGAAAACACCTGAAGGATGAGGAGTCCAAAGCCTAGTGTCTTGTTTAGAAGTGTCTAGCCACACCCCATCGAGCAACTAAAGTAGAGAGGACAAAGAACCCAGTTTTGAGTCCCTAACATTTCTGCAAAGTCCCAGAATCCAGGCAACTGGTCTACCTTTGAGGGAGGAGAGAGCAAAAATTGAAGGGAATAAGGTTTTTAAAGAAGAGTCCCTCACCCATGTATATTGGATACCACTTTGTGCCAAAGCCTGTCTGTCTCACCTGGGAATCTCCATAACCACCTGCCCAAGAGAGCCTCATTCCTCTCCTTTAGTCTTCCAATGCCCAACCTCCCAATTCCTTCCTTCTAGTCACTACTTCCCATCCAACTAGATGACCTCTCTCCTTCTCATCAAGTTCCCACAGAAAATCCCTCATTATCTTCTCTAATTTCTTCCCAATAGCTTGAGGCATATTAAACACCAAGAGATAGTAAACTGGGAGATTTGCTAAGGTGGCCCTAATAAGAGTGATCCTTCCCCCCAATGAAACATAATTTCTCTTCCATGCTACCAACTTCTTTTCAAACCTCTCCAGTACTGGTTCCCAGAACCCTAAGTTTTTTGGGTTTGCACCTAGAGAGAGTCCTAGATATTTTCAAAGGCCACTCGCTCCGCAGACAACCTAATTCCTCTGCCCAAACATTGACCTGTTCTTGGGTTAAGTTAATCCCAGCCATCACACTCTTGTTGAGGTTCACCTTCAGATTTGTCACTTTTTCAAAAAGGTTAACCACGCACCAACCTTAGGTCCCTTGCAGCCAACTCATCTCCATTTTCACAAAAAAATGATGATGTCATCCGCAAATTAAAGATGAGTTACCACCACACTCTCCCTTCCTACTCTCCAGCCCTTTAAAATACTTGTCGCATCCGCCTTTGATATCAATCTGCTAAGCACTTCTACTAAGATCGTGAAAAGGAAGGGGAATAGAGGATCTCCTTGTCTAACTCCTCTTTTAGTGTTAAAAAAGCCCTTTACTACTCCATTGACTAATACTGAGAAATGACAGGACTGTAGATGGCCTTTAATCCACCTACACCATCTTGCTCCAAATCTGCACTTCCTAAGAGCCTCCAACAAGAACTCCCAATCCACAAAGTCATAGGCTTTCTCTAAATCTAATTTGCACACAATGCCTTTCTTTCTAGATTTCCTAAAATTCTCCACACATCCATTAGCTATTAGGATTTTATCAGAGATTTCACTTTCTTGGATGAAAGCCCCTTGAAACTGAGAGATAATTGCTAGTGGTTGAATGTCCACAAAGTCATAGGCTTTCTCTAAATCTAATTTGCACACAACGCCTTTCTTTCAATAAGACAATGTTTCATAGTCAAGATGTCTTGTTCTTGAATAATTTGTATTCAAGAGCTAGGTGGTTGAATGCATACATGCATATACATTCAATAACTAGACATTTACGCTACTTGAAAAGAGACAAGCATAATCCAATTTCTACAAGTTAGTAAAAGTGAAGTTAAGTTATTAAATCATAATTTACAAGAATGAACTCTTAATGAAGGCCGGCCTTTGGGATTAAAGGGCACAGATGTAGGCGAAGAAAAGTCCACATTACACTTAACGGCTAATTGGATAGGCTTCTTGCTTACCCAATCCATAGGATGAAGTCCAACTTATTATGTGGTCTCTGAAGCGTATCTATTTATTTTAGGTGGGTTAAAATCTTGGACTGACAAGCATTAGAATATGGGTTCAAGTCTGAGAGTAGCCACTTTGTGTACAAAATGCCAAAGGTTAAGTCCATATATAGTCCACCTCTCTCAAGACCCCAGATAGGCAGGACCACCATTAGGTAATGGTCCAGCATCGTAGAAGTTCTAACTAGTGATAAATTTATGATAAGAAGGGAGGGAGGTGCATACTGCATGCCATTTAGTTTTTCCTTCTCCGATATCTACTGGGTTTCTAATTTTGATAGTTCACCTGTGATAATAAAAGAGTTCTTCAAATACAATTAAGACCAAGAAAATCACAGACATTAATCTATAGGACATCTATACATTCCAAAACTGTTATCTTATATGGCCTCGTATTTTATTAAAAGTTTGCTTTTTTGCAAAATCATACCACCAAACAGTTTGCAAATCTGGTAATCAATCCCATTTTGACTACAAAGTCAAGCCACAATATCTAGTCAGCATACCTGCAGAACAAAAGCTGAAGATGACAATGAGAGAGCAGCACCAATCACAATAGCTTCATCAAGACTTCTTATATTAACCTGTGTTTCATTCAAATGAGAAAATAATAAGGTGCAATTTACATGCTTAGAAGTTTGAGGAGGAGAATATGCATTAAATGTGCGCAAGCCCACCAAAAAGAAAGCCTAATGCATGAAATGTTTCCTAAAAGCAGTGGCAATGCATCGGTTAAGTGTCAAATGAATTAAGATACAGTTACACACCAGTTGAAAGAATTTCCAAATGGGAATCATTGAGGATGCTGGACAAATAACATATATTTAGCTCCTTATAAACCAAATAAATCCAAAGAAGATACTAGAGACTTTGCTTAGGCAACACATGTAAGTTTCTTGGGGAAAACATCCATAAAGGGGCCCTTATGGATTGGCAACAGGATTCCTCCAATTGGCCTAATAGGCCATTCCTCTTGGGTATCTTCATTATTCATTGCTTCTCTCTTCCATCTGACTTCTATACATTTGAATTTTGAAGAACATGAAGAATTGGCATAAGGTTTTCATTAGGGGTGAGCAAGAAAACCCGAAAACCGCACTGAACCGAAAACCAACCGAAAATTTGGTTAATCAAACTGGTCAGTTCGGTATTTTTAAAATCCGAAGGTACCAGTTCGGTTTCGGTTAACCAAAATAGAAAACCAGCGGTTAACCAAACCGACCAGTATACATATATTATATATATTTTACGTATATTTATGTATATTGTATATATTTTCTATATATTATAAATTAATAAATATGCATTATATATTTATAATTTATAATATATTATTTATTATTTAAAATATAATATTATATATATATATATATATATTTCTAGTTTTTTATTATATATTTATATATTGTTTATAATATATATTGAAAAAAAAAAAAAAAAAAAAAACTGACAAACCAAACCGATCAACCGGTATCGGCTTTGGTTAACCTCGGTTCAGTTTCAAAAATAGGCTAATCGAACCGTGAGCACCTCTAGTTTTCATATCTTTGTTTTCCTTTAAAACCAAATATCCATTATCGTCCAGTTAACCATGAGAACTAAGACAATTAATGGACTTATATAAAAGTATGTAGGTCTTTTTAAACCTTATTGAGAAAATAAAGAGTGCAAATCACTGGTACTCATCGATTTTTCTCTCAAACTTTTTCTTCTTTTCTTTCCCTACTACTACTTGTACAAATTGCACCTTAAACCAACTTCAAATTGCAATACATTTGATAATCTTGAACCAGAAATAAACACCATAAGGTCAGATTGGTTTGATTATTAGACCAATTACTCAATGGGTTAATCCTAAACAATAACCTTGGCCTCCTTGATTGACAACACATGGGTGCCCCTAAGTAGGGAGATTAGCTCAATCCCTAAATATCTAACAAGATCCCACTATCCAATAAACATTTGTGTGCATGCCATATTCTGAAAGACTGCATCAGATGTGCTGGTTACCCTTTTGGCTGCTTTAGTTCAGAAAGTAGTGAACTCATAATGAACCATGAGCCAGTGTCATTCTAGAGCATATGTATCAGCACCTTTGGATGCGTACAAGTTTTTGTGGTCAATAACCAAGTATAAAGTCAGTGGTATCTGGTTCCACTTCCTTCAATTATTTCAAAGGCAGTGCCCCCCCCGCCCACCCATCTATGGCTGATATGCTGTCAAGTTGGAAGGTGGGTGGTCTCTCTTCTAGGGACAAATTGTTATGGATTTCTTACCTTTTGTCATCTGCTGATCTATATGGAAGGAGAGGAATAGCAGAATTTCTGAGGCCAAGGCTTCACCCGAAGGCTATAATTAGCAAAGCCAAGTGGTCTTTTACTGAGATGGGCATCATGGGCTGGTTCTGCATCAGTTTTCAGGAGTTCCAAATTATTTATGATTATTATAAGGATCACTGGAACTCAATTATTTTTTTATCAATGATCTGTAGATTAGTCACACCTATTGTGAATGTTGAGGGTTTCTCACCCTCTTTATAGTAATACAATACTTCTTTCCATTTATCAAAAGGGCAACCTAGTGCACAAGATCAATGTGGGGTCTGGGGAGGGACAGATGTACTTTTTGCCATTGATAAAAAAAAGTATAAAGACAAAATTGAAAGCAACCTCAAATTATCATAATAATAAGATTATAAGACCAGTAACAACAGAATAAATGCTTGGCATGGTGAATCACTGAAAAATAAAGTTCCATCTCGTTCTAGATAATTAGATTTCAACTAGAATGAATGGGAAAATAACAATTTCAAAATTGGTTAGAAAATTAAATTATTATAAAGTGATGTGGTGCAGGTCTGGATTGAGAATGATGTCATGCAAATCACATTAAACAAATGTTTGAAAAGAAAATGTTTCTCACTAGATCAGGTCTTGAGTGGAAAAGAAACTCCAAAATTCTTGTGCCAATAGCGCCATTTGGTGGGAGCTCGAATGCTGTAAAAGCAAGAGTAGATAACACAACCTTCAAACAAGAAATTGCAACATATTAGTATGTGTTTAGCATCCATGAAATGGTTAGCTACCATATTTCAAGAAAAGAAATTGCAGAGAATCCATTACATCAAACAGGTATACCAGATGGAAAGAGCAAAATGTTAAAAAAAATGAATAGAGCTTCTAATACAATTGCAAGTCTATAGAAATCCATTAAGTTAATTTTTCTTTTGATTTTTTTATCCCCCAATAATTTAACCTTTTAAGATCTGGTTGAGGTTCAAAAGGATTCCACTCCTGAATAAACAACCAAGCCAAAAGGATGAACTATTTTACCTGGCTTAAAACTAATAAAGCATGAATTGCAGTTTGTAGTACTAAACAGCAATTCCCAAATAATTATGCTAAACGAAATTGATCAGGCATCTTAGGGAAAGAACATATAAGTTATAGTTGATGCTATGTATGCCTTTGAAATGAAAGGAAGAATCTTGATGTTAACTCTATTTGTTTAACTAAGAAATAAAAATGAATAAGCACACATCAAGCAAAGGGAATCATATTCCTTCTATTCATTTTCTTTCTAAATAGGCACCAAACCCAAAGTCCCAAACATGGAGTAATGCCAAGATAGGAAGTGACAGGAAAATGGAAATGTACCTGCATATGTGCAAAAATAAGTTATTTATCCCATATGAAGGCTTTAGATGATTGCATATGCTCAAAAATTAAAGAAACTTTCTTAACCATTAGACAAATACCAAACTACTCTAAGAGGGTGACTGAATTTCAAGGAAAAAGGAAGACATTTGACATACCATACCGCATTTATGGTTTACATTTACAGCAACATAGAAAGGGAAATACATAAACAAACAGAACACAAATGGCATCTGCATTCATCCCTATGGACAATCATATCTCAGTTTTTGCCAACAGTGTACCTGAGTTAATCCCATGCCAAATGCAAACTTGGCAAGAGCTTTTAAGCGTGCCAATGAAAGCTCTAAACCCATCTCAAATAGCTAAAAAAAGTACAAAATTAGTCAGCAGTAAAAAGAATATTCTAATGCAAGTTATAGTCCACAATGTCTAACAGCATGGAAAGACCAACATTGTAGGTAACTCATCAAATGTGGTTTCAATCTTCATCACAACTGGAACCTATCATTACGAGTGATATATGACCATGAAAAGGGAACTTTTAAGGACATGAATTATATCAAGTGGCTTCTAACAAACAAATTATATCAAGTGGCCAAAACCAAATTTATTATCCAGAATTTCACAAAATTTCAATGTTTTCCATTTGCTAAATTTCAAGTACCACTTGACATAGGCAGTTCACAAAATATCCGGTATCAAATTCAGATGAAAGCAAGTTTTACCATCACAAATAGTATTTCTAGACAGACATCAGTAATAATGTTTCCAAAGATAAGACAAAGCAATTCGTAAATCAGATATACATTGTGGATGGCACTTAAATAATCCATGAAATTGTGAATAAGAACTTAGTGAAGAAATCCACATGTGACAGAATGAAAGAAGCTTGGGCATGCAAACATGACCCTATGTCGAGTAAGTTTGTAAGAAATAAAGTAATGCAACAAGGAAATCAAAACTCTTCCAGACAGCTGGAATCCTGATAGAAACTATAATGTACTTTAAGCATCATGGAAGGTCAGGTTTCTTAAAGAATACAAGGAAAAAAAAAACCCTACAAGGTGCTTATTAGAGCGACATTTGGAGCTGGATTGGATTGGATGGTTGAATCATATGGACTGCCAACAGGATGGAACTACATTTAGGGATGCAAACGGATTGGACCGGATTCAAATCAGGGTATATCCAAACCTGACCGATACTATAAACCGTACTCACAAACATTGGTTTGAATCCAAATCTGTTAAGGATGCCAGATATCCAAATATGATCTGATCCGATTTAATTTTTAAAAATATAATAAATTATCTTCTTAAAAGGCAATTAACATTATAAAACCATTACTTTTTGTGTGAGACTTAAGAATTTAAGACCCTAAGATAGACTTGTTTGGGGTTGCCTCAAGGGGCATGGTACAAAGGCGGCACATAGAATCAGGAACGCAATATGTTTTACATCACATTAGCTACTTGAAGTAATGCAATTGAGGAAAAAAAGAGATTGTAGGTTTTACATGCTTGAAAATGTTTTATATGTTTGATTTTATTTTTAAATTTTCATTTGAATACACTTTACATGTTATGTTTATGTATTTCAATTTTAGATAATAGGTTTTTCAAAGCACTTATTTTAAAATTTAAGTTTATATTTTTTATTAATATTATGTTGAATATTTTTATTTTTTGCATCTTTTTTAAATTTTTGGCATTTTTTGAATTTTATGATTTTTTTATTTTTTTATTTTGGCATTTTTTGCGCCTTGCTTCAAAAAGGCGCACGCCTCGCTTGCGCCTTTAGCCTCGGGTGCAAATTGCCCCTTGCGCTTTTAAAACACTGGGTAACCCCTAGTTCGGTTATTGCTCATCACCACATCCATGGAAATTAGTCTTAATGAGTTAATGCCAAGTGATGTGGCAAGAAATTTCATTTTTTCCATACAACTAGATGGTGCTTTCTTCAGTGTTCAGCTTAAACTCCCAAGAATTGAACAAACCTCTGGCCATTTTCTTATAGAAGCAACTAAAAGTTCTCTAACGAGCTGATTTCAGGAGCAAGACAACCTTTTCAAAACTTTGTTGAGCTCAATAAGTTGGCCTTTGCCTTAATATACCCAATGAAGAAGTCCTTACATCAAGACCAAGAACTATATAAAGTTATACACCTCACACTAAAGACCACAGATCTACCTAATAAGGCCTTAATAGAAAATTCAGTTAACTAAGAACGAGAATTTTGGCGCATTGGATGGATAATCAAATAACCTTCTGAATGACACCAAAATCAAGCTATATATGAACTGGTAACAAAATTTTGACACATGGGATACAGATTTTGATTCTGTGTTGCAGCTCATGATAATCCACTTTTTCTCTTGAATTTTCTTTCATCCATTCAATTTATGTTGGCTACTTTTGATCATTAGTTTTTTTTTTAAAAAAAAAAAAGGGTATTAAGATAGAACCAGATTACAGAATACAATAGGCCCTTCAAACAACAAATCAGAGGCCAATAACCCAGGAATAAATGTTTGAAGGCATAATTTATTCAAGTACTTCAAGTGGAGCCAAGCCATTGCAACTAAAACCCTAATGCTTTAGAAAACTATGTAGTTTTTTTTTTTTTTTGATAGATGAAAACTATGTGATATGTGTTCTTCCTAAGTGTACAGGAAGTTCTTAAGGTCATGTTTTATAACTCTTTAAAATTACTTCTCCAACAAATAGTAGAATATGCAAAATGAAGAAATAATGCTATCTATTTATCAATCTTTCACATCAAAATCGGTTTAATGAAAGTAGCATGAATTTGTTCCTGCAAATTATTTGGTGTTTAAAATAAAATGTGGATGCTTTGGTACCTGGTGTTGCAGTTATCAATAATGTATTTGGAATAAAAGGAAAAAAAGTATTTAAAAGAAAAATACTAATAAGAAAGGACAACAAAAGAAAAAGAATATGTACTCTATTTACCAAGAAAAGGATCCCCCATTCAGAAAGAACTTTAACATCTGTCAGGTTTCTAATCAAGCCAAACTGGTTAAGTACAACTCCTGCAAAAAAGAAACCAAGTATCTGCAAACAAAGAAAAAGCATAACTTTGCATTTCAGAAACATGGGAATAAAATTTATAACATATTTTCGTGAACACGTCATCCACCTATTTTCACAAACCAAGTACCAGTTGGGAGAAAGAGGAGCACAAGATTGTTGCAATGCTGACACACCCAAATACAGGGGGGTAGAAATGAAGCACAAGGCAAGAGCCTCACATTCATACAGAGAAAGTAAAGCCAAAACAAACATAAAAGTAGAAAAGTTAGTCTTACAGGGCTAGCTCTGATGATCTTGAATGCAGGAACAACCATAACAGTCACAGCCAAGAATGTCAAAGTATCCAATCCTAAATCGTTAATAACATCAATGGCACTGGCAACATCAAGTTCTGCATATATCCGGAATCTTTCCCAGGAGGGGCAGCTACGTTTGGAAATCTCAAAACCTCTCAACTGAAAAACTGAGGGAGTTAAGAAATGCTTTCTGTCAAAGTTACTCCTAGAACTAAAAGAGCAATGACTTATTCGAAGATGTTTTGTGTATGATGGGGAATCCTCTTGCTGCTTATGGGAAGACAGCACACGAAAAGAATGTCTGTTCAGATTTAAAAAGGCATGAGGGCTAATCTGATGCACAATGGCATGTCCCTGCAAGATAATAACCATAAACTGTAGATGAGAATTTCCAGAGAAAGATTTATATTTTGATGTAGGTTAATGATGTTATTTTATTCTTAAAAGGAAATATTGGGCTTAATAAACTGAATGATAGAACATATAGAATCAAGTTTTATCAATAATTCACTACACAAGTACATCCATAGAATGTAAACATAAGAATGTCCCAGAAGCACTAAACAAATAATAGAGAGCATAAACAGAAGCATATGCAGGTTAGGAGTCGAAGGAGGTGATATCCAGTGAACCAGGGCTTGGTATGTTTTATAATTAAAGGGGAAGAACATTTTCACTTTGAAAACATCTATGTTCAAAAGAAAAGCATATGCATTGTGAGAAGTGATTGAACTAATCATCTGAGGACCCCTTGTGATTCATAACAGTAGAACACAAAGCATCCAAGTAAGGACTGATGAAGAAGAGGCCACGCTAATTTAAGGCCAATTGCAGGTTAAAGTCACAAGGGCATAATAAGCGTAATTTTATGGGGTGACAGAATAACTAAGCACAACGTCAGCCCCCTGCATAAGTCATTGAACTAGAACAAAAGAAAGGAGTCCATTCAGATAAAAACACTAATACTTCTAGTGCACCCAAACAGGACGACAGGTAAAGCTTTTCTACCAAAAAAAGAAAATTACATAGAACTAAATGCTGAGACAAATGCGACTCAAATAATAAGACTAAACTTCCAGAAAAAAAATGTTAGAACTAAATACTAAAAATAACTTCTACATCTATCTTAAAAAAACAAATTAATAAACCAAAGGCGGGACCACGACAAACCCATACTCGGGTTAGTCAACTAACATTTAGTAAAACCCAGTAACTGTAAACATACCAAACCACCATTAATAGAGTAATTCATAAGCTTCCTTGGCAAAAGTAGCCGTTTAAGAAGCCGAAGTTTCGTCACAATAAATAAGTAAACATGAAATTCAGCAAAAGGCAAATTCAAAGAAAAAAAAAGAAATACCTTAAAACTTTGGCAACAAGCCATTGCTTCCAACATACTACAAATAATTCGAATTGAAAGCTTTCAATGACAATAGAAGGTATGGTGGTTTCAGGTTCAGGAAATCTATGTGTAAGGTTTCCAGTGTTCATAGTCTGAGAAATTCAAAAGCATCTGCTCGTGCTCATAACCCTAAAAGGAATCCACAGGGATATGAGATAGGGTGAGAGAGACCAGAGTTGAGATTTCTGCTCACTTTTATTGATATTTATATTCTTATGAAAGAAAAGTAAAATAAAATAAAAACGAGGGAACGATGAGAGGCCACATGTTCAAGGGTTGAAGCAAAGAATGGGAAGATTTTCGGGCTGTATTGTGCAGGGAGACGAGACGAAGCGTGAGAAACAGAAATTTTCTTCGGTTCGTGTGGAGGAAATTTTCTCAATGAACACGCAGACTCGATGCAATTTAAAATGGCGCGTGTAATGCGTACGTGGCATCTTCTCGATGATAATTTTCGTTTTGTGTCTTGTCCGAGACATCTTTTATCCAAAGCTGATACGGCGGTCGGCGAGTTCGGCCACGGTGTATTTGCTGCGAACACAAGAACCAATCACAGACGAACACGTCAGTGTTGATAGCAAAATTGTGTTCACGGAGTCACGGAACAAGCCCAAGACTAGGCCTGTATTCGGATCGGACTCGAATCGGATTCATCTAAGTCCGAGTTCGATTCGACAGGCTGTTAGCTACATCCGATTCCGATCCGAAATCCGACCGGATTGTGTAAAGGAATCCTAGTTCGAATCCGATCGGATTTTTCGGATTTTAGATTTTAATCCGACTCTAACTAACATTTGAGCAGAAATCTGAATTCAGACCATTTACGAGTCCATATCCCAACTTTCAACTAACATTTCTGTATTTTCTTAAAGAAGTATTATAAATTGTAGGATGAATGAAACTCATAAAACCAATAAAAAAGGTTCATCCTACATCAAGAAGAGAGGGGGAATGACGAGAATGAAGAAAACTTGGGCGAAAAAATAACAATGACAGCGAGAGTCTTGTTTGTTGGTTGTTGCAGAGAGTGAGAGTTGAGAGAGGAGAGAACGACAACTTGGCAAGTTGAGTCAAGCGACGGCAAGAGAGAAGAAAACCTAGGCTAAGAAGTGAGAAGAAAATATTGATTGAGGGTTTAGGATTTTGGCCGGCCGACTGAGGGTTTGACGAACAGGTTTCCTCATTTACCCCTAACCCCTAAGAGATTTTATTTATTCCATTTGTGTATAAAAAGTATACAATATATAATATATAAAATCTATTTATATTAATAAATATATTGGAGTCGGATTTTTATCGAATCGGATGGGGGGTGAATCATAGTTTGATCCGATTTTTAATCGGATTTTACTTGTGCCATCTGAATCCAATCCGATATGACATTTACCCCATTTGAATCCGAGATTATCGGATTGGATATTGGATGGGGTCACAGGTTTATGGGTATCGTTAACAAGCCTATCCAAGACACCTGCACTTTTGCAACTATCTCGGTCCAAAATGAGTTGAGATTTTTTGCCAATATAACACGTTCCAACCCTCTACCGACTTGATTTAACATCGCACACCTCACCATGAGTCTTGGGCCCACCATGTATGAGATGTGCGGTGTAAGGTCATGTTGGTAGAGGGTTGAAAACATGTTTTGTTGGCAAGTGATCCAGACTTGCCCAAAACCTGACCAACAACCATGGGCTAAAATTGTTTAATTGAAGCCTGAGTCGGTTCGTTACCTTGGGTAATCTCGGTCAATGCCTAGCAATTTAATATAAAAATGTAAAATGGTAAAAGAATATGGACAAATTATAGGACCCCTATACTTGAAGGGGATGTGATACTTACCCCCTTGCTTTTTTTATAAATATTTATTGTTTTTGCGCTTATCATTGAACCCAATGACTAAAGTATCGGTATCAGGTATTGTATCAGAGAACCAGGATACGAATACGGATACATTTTGGAAATGCATGGATACAGATGAAAAAGATGAAAACACATGAATACGTTAGGGAAATATATACAAATTTTATAAATACATTAATAACACTAAATTTAAGATCAAAATGATCACAAAATAGTATATGAACACATAGAAAATATAAATATTAAGGATATATATATATGACGAAATATATTACGATTAATGTACCAAGATGCATAATTTTATTTATATGCATCAATCAAGAGTCCGAGACACTAAACACATGCACCTATTATATTAATTATTTTTTATTTTACTATTTTAATTTTTTTAACGTTAAGAAAAAGTCAACTAAATATTAAATTTTCAAGTGCAAATTAAAATATCAATTAATAATTTATAAAAATGTAATCTTCACTTAAAGTATATCAAATTTGTTAAAATTTCTAAGATACATATCATATACAAATTCATAGTTTTTAATTACTAAATTAATTATTTCATTTATAATATATTTATTTATATAAATTGTATAAAATAAAAAATCATTTTTTGAAATAAATGTAGATTAGTGGATTTGATAGATTCAGTTTAATATTATATTCTTCAATACTTTGTATATAATATTTTTATTTTTGTAAATAATAAATATGTTGTTATTACTTGTTAATGTAGATTAAAATATTATTTAATAACTAGTAAAAGTATATAAAAATTTTAAGATTTAAATCATGTGCAAATTTATAAATTTTAAGTATTAAAATAATTATTCTATTATTAATATTCTTTTTGTACAAATTTCTTAATATTAAAAATCATCTTTTTTATATAAATGTGGATTTGATACATTATTTATTCTATTAGTTTATAAAATACTATTTTTAAGTATTATTTTTTAATTTTTAATTAGAGTTATTAAATATAAATATGTTCTTTTTATTTAAATTGCATGTGAATAAAAAAAAAAGTTAATAAAAATTATTTTATTTCACTTTTTATCATAAAATGAAGTGTGGCTTAGTGGTTTAAAATTGTAGTGAGTTCTAAACATGTTGGGTGATATGCATTCAAATCACCTTATTTGCATTTTTTAAGAAAGTTGATAGATGCAATACGTATCATGTGTATTGTATGGTTGTGACGTTGCTTTTGAAGTTGATAACAGTTTTTTTATGAGTTAGTGCAAATTAAACACAAAATTGCCAAATAGTATGTTCTAAGGGGTAAAATAGTAAAAGCAATGAATTTCAAATGTTATAGGATTGACCCAATACAAACAAACTTATGGATTCAAAGCCTCTAAAAAATAGAAAAACACTTATGCTTCTTTTCAGATTTCAGACAAATAATATCTTTTTAGCAGCTTTTCAAATTTATCAAACACCACCTAAGCATCATTAGTCCTAAGGGTGATGCTGGCCATGCTACGCTAACATAATGTTGGCTGATGTTAGAGATTGTATATTTTAATATGAAAACTCTTAACGCATCATTTGAATAGCTAAATCTGTTGATCTATTTACTGATAGCATTTTAATAAACTGGATCTCTGGTTTAATTTGGTTACATTGATTGAATGGACAAGATTGATCCATTCAGGGGCGGAGCTAGGGGGAGCCATGGCCCCCTCTATGGTCTAGAAATTTGCACACTCAGTACATTTTTATATATAAGTTTGTTCCCTCCCCTCATTTTTCATCCAATGGTTGGCCCCCCTATCATGGTTTTTAAAACCGAACCGATTAGGGGTCTGGTTACCGGTTCAAATGGTCCAACCGTTCGACCCAAACGGTCAACCCATTTTGACAAAATAAATAAATTAATTAAAAAAACAGTAAAAACTGTTCTAACAGCTAATCAACCGATTCAACGGTTTACTGACCAAAATCAATACTTTTAGAGGAAAACGGAACTGATTCCTGGTTTTTCCGGTCCGGTCTTGAAAACCATGTCCCCTATGGCCCATCCATAAATTTTGGCCCCCTCATAAAAAAAATCCTGACAAGACTAACCCATTGATGTTAAGTGATCATTTTACTTGGTGCTTAGATCATTAGATTGGTTATCTCGATCGGTTAATCTCATTAGAATGGAGCAGATTAATTGAGATTTTTTTTTTTTTTTTTTTTGTAAAAGGATTAATTGAGATCTTGATACATAATGGAGATTGAGATTATTGTTTTGATGATCTAGGTCTTAGGCTGGGCCTAGGATTTAATGCAACTTAAAAATACTCCCACTGTCTGAATTTTATGTAATTCAAATTTTAGAATTTCTACCCTGACGCACAGTCTGATATATGCCTTGTGACCAAATGCATTTCTAAATTGAAGTATAATGTTTCGTGTCAAAATCTTTGTAATAAAATATTTGACAGGGAAAGGACACGGATAATATAAATATAACATGACATAGGCAGCAAGACTAAATCGTTTCAAACTAATCTTTTTGGGCTTAAATATTGAAAATTGGTTGAACCAATTTACGGATATAATTTAAATATTTTCCAATTCATGCTAAATGAAATTTAGATAACTGGTTCTTTGAAAAGGACACAATTTTTTTTTTTTTGGTATTAGAGTTGTATTAATATGGCATGAGGAGAGGAAAATATTAGAGTTGTATTATTATTATTATTATTATTGTAGTCGTCGTCGTCATCTACTTCTAATTGTGTCCTTGTTATCCCTCTGCTTCTAGTTTGTTAGCCTTTTAACTTACAAACAAATCATTTCGTATGAGTGTTTCTAATGGACTTTGCTTTTTTTGCGTGTTGCTAATGGTCATTTATGCATATGACCAAATCATATGAAGGTAAATTTATGTATGATTCATTGATTTGCATGAATTATGATTACATGCATTTTGATTAGAACAGGGTTAGGGTCTCATATTTAGTTATATGAATTCGAGAGAGACTCGACCTGATCTAGAAAAAAATTGGGTTGGATTAGATTGGGTCTGAAAAAATATTGTTAGAAGTTTCCACTCTTTAATTTTTTTCCATTTAGTCTTTACTTTTTATTGTTACTCTTTAAATTGTTAAATGTTCAAGTTTTTTATCTTATATTTGGATTTTAAAGTTAATTCCTTTAATTTTAGCATTTTCATGTAATTTTTCTTTTTTTTTTTAATTTCAGTTATGGGTCAATCCTAACTTGAACATTTAAGATTAGGATCTAACATTTGATAACCCAACCCGAAATCAACTCAAAGTATCTTGACCCAACCCGAATCCGACCCACCCAACCCAATTGTCAGGTCCAGCTTTGACGCTTGCATTGCTATACTGCTGACTGCTCTAGATAGAAAGAATCTCGGCCATAGCATACTGGAACTAGTTCTCGTCTGGTCAGTAACTTGGTTTTCAAAACGTTGTCAACAACTCATTCACTCTAATGCCTTTCTAGTTAGTTCCTCTGGTCCTTACCTGTTACCTCCCCGACGGTGACGGGATCTGCACATCCTATCATGCATCGGGAATATCTCCCGTATGTGAATGTGCATGTGAGGCGCAGATCCGGTCTCTCCCCGACGCCTACTTTGAACTTTAATGCATAACTAATAAGCTAATCAGACTCCTCTGAGCTTGAGAAGAGCAGAGGCCCCATATCTTAAATGCTTCGATGATTGCATTAAACAAATTTTTGCCAGAAGTTGTACATTATAATATATATAAAACTACTGCCTAAAGAACCTTTTGCATTTGAACTAGGCTAGAAAACATGAATTACACATCTACAGGCAACCCAAAGTAGCCAACTACAATTAACTCCCTTTTTGTGCATCAGAAGATAGGACCAGCAGCAAGGATCTCCTCAGTCAGTGAGTTGTCCTTGCCAATCTTGTAATTCACAAATCCCTCGAAGTTTTTCTTGAACAGGCCTGCAAGCTTCAGCAGGGTGTCGTTGTATGCTTTCTTGTCTGTCCACTGCAATCCAACGCTCACATATATTAGTAAAACACAATTATCAAATGTACCTACCAACTAAAGGTCGAGTAGAAGAGTTAAAAAGAAGCAAAAGAGCTAGGGGAAACAAGGGCCAACTAACAGTGTTCATTGGATTCAGGATTTCCGAAGGGACGCCCTCAACTTCTGTAGGGATCTCAAGCCCAAACACTTCAGTCTTGGTGTAATTAGCCTTGAGGAGGCTACCGGAGTGTATGGCATCAATTATCTTCCTTGTATACGGCAACCTGATTCGGTTACCCGAGCCATAGCTGCAAGGGAGAAAATTTTGTTTAATCAATCAATATTCAAGACCCAAAATATATTATTATATGTTGAGACTTGAGGGAAGAGGGATAAGGTATTTCCTAATTGAATTCCTGTAATTTGTATATACCTTCCACCTGACCAGCCAGTGTTGACCAGCCATCCAGTGGCACCGTGCTTCTCCATTTTCTCGGCTAGCACTGCTGCATATTTAGTAGGATGCAGCATGATGAATGCTGCTCCAAAGCAGGCGGAGAATGTCGCTTGTGGCTCCTTTATACCATCCTCTGTTCCGGCCACCTGTTTTTATTTTCAGAAAAAAAAGGCCATCAAAATGCTTCTCCCAGAGTTTACATCGGTACTATTTCACTATATAATTAATTCAACTAGCCAATGGACCCATAATAGCATAGAGCATCCCATGGTTCCTTAACGAACACCAATCATAAGAGTAGCATTTGAGAAATTCTTATACTGAATGGGAGATAGATATGTGACAGTTCCTATTTCTTAGTTCTTAGAGAGGTTTGTCTGTACTGTAGCACAAGGCTTTAGTAGTAGTAGTTTAGAAATGATCATCTGAAGAAAAAAATAAAAATGGAGTCATTATGCGCATACCAGAGCTGTGTAGCCGCTGATGAAATGGTACATGGTCTGGGCCAGGCTCAATTTGCTCACAGGTGGGAGAACACCGAAAGCATCACACGCTAGAAGGATGACATTCTTCGGGTGTGGGCCTACGCATGGAATCTTTGCATTTGGAATGTACTCAATGGGGTATGCTGCTCGAGTGTTTTCTGTACAAAAAGAAACAAAGAACATTAAAATCTCTCACACCCAATATTAAAATTACTAGTGATGATAGGGATTTATCGTTATTGTTATTGGGCAAAGGAATCAATCATCTAAGAAACCATATGAGGATTAATTTCAGCAGCCAAAGCTAATAGCCACCAGATTTTGCTTTTGGAAGGGATTCATTTCGGAACAAGTAAACAACCGTGGAGTCATCTTTTACCTGTAACAGATTTGTCCGAATAATCTACCTCCCGACTGTGCTCGTCGAACACCACATTTTCCAAAACTGCAAACCACAGGCAATTAATTGCCGATTGAAAGCAACATCCAAATCAAGGGATAGTGGGGAGTAAGTGAATTACAAAAGTAGCAAGGTCTCAGATTTTATTAGTACCAGTCCCAAACTTGATGGCGTTCCAGATATCAGGCTCCTTTTCCTTTGAAAGATCAATGCACTTGGCATAGCAACCACCCTCAATGTTAGACACACCATTCTCACTCCAGCAGTGTTCGTCGTCTCCAATTAAATACCTATTATGATCCGTAGAAAGTGTTGTCTTCCCCGTGCCTGTTACAAATACAATACAATTAATGCATGTTGAGCAAACTGGGAGTGATGACAAATTAAGCAAATAGAAGCAAAAATAACAAAATCCAGTAAGTTTCGGTATCAGATAAAAGGGCGGGGGGGGGGGGGGGGGGGGGGTGGAGACAAGGGCAGGCGATGATGGCGTGGTGGTACAACGATCCATTGATACAATACCTGATAATCCAAAGAAGAGGGCGACATCGCCATCTTTGCCCATATTGCAGCCAGAATGTAAGGACAGGATTTGACGCTTAGGCATGAGATAGTGCATAACGCTGAAAAGACCCTTCTTCATTTCCCCGGCGTACTGCGTGCCAAGGATGACCATTTCCCTCCTAGCAAGATTCAGATCTACGCTAGTGGAGGATGTCATGTAGTGGGTGTATCGATTACACGGGAATTGCCCAGCATTGTATATGGTGAAGTCCGGAGTACCGAAATCCTCCAGCTCTTCAGGCGTGGGTCGGATACACCTGCCACCCACGCGGTTATCCATTTTGTACACTCACTAAACTAATTCACTTGTTGAATTTCTGCACCAACCTTACACAACACAAAGGGACCTACTATATATATATATATATATATATATAGCTTGTGGAAAATATATATTCTATACCAATCCACCATGCATTCATTATTTCAGCGTTAGAAACTTAATAACTGAGATAGCTAGATAATCATATATTCACATTCACAGTGTTCGAGTGTCGGCAGTTGGAGAACTTATCTGGTACTGTACTGTACAGCTGATTAAATTGTTGTTACTATTACTGATCCTATTCTTTTACTTACATGTTGTGCATGAACAAGGAATGGTACGCTCTGGCTGAGACAATCCGGACTTTGATTTGGTTCGCTGGGTCCCAGTTTAGAAATTGATCGTTCACATACACCTGCAAATGCAAAATTAAATACCATTATTATCTCAACATCCAAAATGGGTAAACAAATATACCAAGTATTTGGGTAAACGGATTCATAATACAGTCGCTGGCTTGTTATTGTTACTTAGCAACCTGATCTATATCTTTATGGATTTTCTTTGAAGCCCAAACACTGTGATCAGTTCTTCTGGAGGGGCAAAATCAAGTAATCTCACACTCACACTGACCGTGTAACTAGAGTCTAGACAGGGGTAACTAGGGTGGTGGGTCCCATATATCGACATAGCACACATACGGAAGCGTCGTCGGAAGGGTAAGTGAAACGACAGTCTGGCCAGGGCAGGACACACTCGACACAGTCCAGTGACACACCCTCAGAAGTCAGCAATAAATGGCAAAGTGTAAAGGACAGCAATAACACAAAACGTGTCAAAGCCGTAAGATATTTTCGAGTTTTGCTTTCGCTCCTATTGGGGAAAAGGAGGAAAGGCTCCTTTTCCTCTTCACGGTGAATAATAATAAAGTTAATGACATCATCACATCAAGGTCAAGAGAATCATCAAAAAGTTGGGGCCCATACTCTATCCAACGGACTGGAGTTGCTCTTGTCAACTCACACAAGACGTCAAGAAAGATACCACCACCGAACCCCCGAAAGTTTCAAAACAAATAAAATAATGGTGACAAGGCACCAAATTCGATGAATTTCTAATGCAAAGCCTGTAAATGCCCGGCCCCATCATGTGCAGCTACGATACACACATAACACGTTACGTTATCATCTTCAAGCGAAAAAGGAAGCTATCATGATAATTCGTTATAATAATTTATTTATAGAATGAGATTGAGACAGATGGATGAGAATGATGATAAATAATTAGAGCAGTAAATTGTAATTTACGATGATAAGCAAATTGGATGGGTTAGAGCAGTAAATTGAGAGAAACCTTGTCCAGCGAGTTCAAGTAATCGACGGCTCTCTCTCTGTTCACCAAGAAGCTGTGCTCGTCCATTTCAATGTTGGGTGAGCCCCTGGTTAGTCAACAAGAAAAGTCGAGTTCGTGACGAAATCACAGAAATGGCTCAAATAGCTAGAAAATGGAAACTGGAAAGATAATAGAGCAACGGACTTACTTTCCCCACCAAAGTTCATCTTCTGTTGTTTCGTCCCTTACCACACGCTTATCCCTGGGGGAGCGACCTGTCTTCGCTCCCGAGAGCGTGGCTAACGCTCCGCTCGACGTTATGAACGATCCATGCTCATATTTTATAGCCTGTTCGTACAACTCTGTGGAGTAGAAGATAGAAGAAGAATGACATCCAAGATCAGTAAATCTGGGGAAAAAGAAAAAAGTATAAATGAAAAGCAGGCAAGATAGGTAAAGTCGAAAGGCTCCTTAAAACCATGCAATCAGCTTTGAAAACCTGGGACACGTGGCTTTCTTATACACTGTGAAAAGGTAGATCTCCTTTAAACAGAGGGGAAAACATTTTCTCATAATCCCAGTGATGTGAACAAGTCAAAAGAAGGCAAATTTGCGCCTTTGTTTACACCGTTTCTTGGCTTTATCTACTTGAAATGTCCTCAATAATTAATTTGACAATGCAAATATATGCAATCTAGCTAGGTCCCTTTCTCCGGCAGCTGCAAGGAATCAAAAAAGGAAAAGGACGCGGGTTGGTTTGGGAGTTTACGAGTATTATACCTGCAGGAGAAAGATTGTAGAGGACGTGGGTGAACTTCAAAGCGCTGTCACTAACGACGATGGTTGGTGTATGCTGATGCGAATGAACAACCCTGGGCGTTTCGGATTTCCTAGCTGGGTCTCCTTTCACCACTTTTGGCCCCGTCTCCCTCGTCAGCGATGCCAGAGATGCACTGTTTCAAAAAGAAAGAGGACAAAAGTTATAAACGTACTCTCATAAATGAACCGCAGGGTAATTTCGTGATGCCACATACACGTTGCTTTGATTCGCTAGCATTAAAGAAAACAGAAAACAAGCAAACAAAAGTTCATTATTTGTTTTGAATCCGTGCGATTCGCGGGCAAGGGGCAACTTCCACTGCAGAGAAAAATCTCTCAGAAACGGGACTCTACCTGATGGACTTGAGTTGCTGTTTTTGGCGCTCATCTTCGGAAATTGTAGCAAAAGCGCCTTGCGTTCCTTTGATCGGCGTAGTTGGCGCGGATTTCTTCTTCTGGAGTGAATGCAGCTCATCGATCGTCTGAGCTTTAACGGGAGAAGCACTGTCGTCATGACAGATTCCGTTTTGCTTCTTCTGAGTTTGGATCCTGGCAAGCCCGTTGCGAGCAGTTCCGACGCCCGTGAAGCTGAACTCTGCGTTACCGCTACCGGTTCCGTTTGAAGCCATCTCTTCTCTGCAATTTCTGTTTTTTATTACCATGACAACACGTATTATATCAGATACTGAACGAACGAAAACATTTATTTGAAGAAAAAAAATAGAATAACACAATAAGAGATAACTGTAAAAAATCCAATTTCTGAAAGTAAAATTTAGGGATAATGTTATCTATATTTGCTCAACAGATCAAAACAGAAATAATGGTATCCATAACTTATCGTAGAAATTAAAGGAAATCCGAAATCTATCGTAAATACTATGTGGATCGATTTTCCGTTCGTATCGGCATTAAAGATTAACATTTTAAATGTCTTGCGCTAAAAAAATTCTCTGCGTAAAATGCTGTTATCAAGCATTAGCATTCATTGCAAAAGTTCCTGAATTCACGTAGATTTTGTCCATGAGCTCATGATAAACAAAAACGTAGAAACCACCGGAAACCAGACTGAAAATTTTAGATATTCCGAGAACAAGGTGTTGAAATTGAGAAAGATGATCAAATTTTCAAACATGGAACATGATCAGCAGAGCTCATGAGGAAAATACTAAAACAGAGGATTTGGACGAGAGGGGGAGGAGGAGGAGAAAGAACTTACCAGAAACCAGAAGATCAAAAGAAGAAAGAAGGACAAAAAAACCCTAAAACAAATGAGAAACGAAGGGGCAAACGGATGATTCCACCATGCAATTTCAGTAAGGAGTGAAGGCTTCAAACAACAACGGGAGGGATGCGAGAGCAGAGCAGCAAGGCCTCCCTTTTAAAGGCATCATCCCACTTGACCCGAGCTTAACCCGACCCTAACCCAGAAGTCGCAATTCTAACCATGGTTGGATCTTTAACCCCTACGGTTAAGAAACCCAAAAGGGAGAATGAGACAGAATCGAATTAAACGCGAAATAGAGACCCGACTCGAAAAAAAATTAATACACTCTTTATTCTTTAATTTCTCCCCAAACAAAAAGAAGCCTTCCCCAAGTCCCCCCGAGTCCATGACTCATATTTTTAGGCGCTGTTGATTCGTCGCGTACAATGAGTTCCTGCGGTCCTGCCAGACCTGATCGATCTTCGCGATTGATTAACCCTGCACCGTAGATCCAGATCTGATGAGTTCCGTATGACATTAGCCCAATGGGCTTAAAAAACTCATTTCCAGTTTCCTCACCTTTACAGAAAAATTAAAGAAGAGAAAAATCTTTCATCCAATGGGTGACGAGCCTATCACAGTCACCTCCGAAGAATAGATACCTGATCGTTGAATTGGAATCTTCTGCCGTGGGATATCGTGAGATTATATTTATATATAGGTATAGGTATAGGTATAGCCAGGTCCGAGGCCCTTTGCTGATTATGTTGTGGCAAAATGGTAATTATGTAGATATCGTGAGAAATTCCTAAAATATCGAATAAATATACCATATACATTTGAAGTCTTTGGCTGAATCCTGAGTGGCGCCGACCTGATTAGTCTCTTACAACTTACATCCTCACGTCCACGTCAGTGGCTTATCGCTCGGCTATTACCTACAAAGTACGTTCTCCCAATGGACCAAATCTTATGCCACGTCATATATTCCAGATAGGAAACTGTCCGAGGTTTAAGCACCTTCCACCATCCCGAAGATACCGATGCTTTCACCTGCGCAATCCCTAACTCCGTTATCGTAATTTTGTTAGATGCCGTCAAAACAGAACGCCCCTGTTACGGCGGCGGCAACGAAGCAACAACGAAGGTCGAGGGACACGTGCTGCGACTGCGAGGTCCCTTTTATGAGTTTTTCTTTTGGTAAAACCTTTTATGAGTTTATCAACATCGCTTTTGGAACATTTTTCAACGAAGATAATTTTTTCTTAATCCCTTATTTTTTCTAAAAAAATTCTTGTCCAACGACAACGAGAACCAGTTCTCTCGCTCGCACACACTTTTCTCTCGTGAATAGGTGGACTCAACATATGACTAACGCCTATCATACGTTATGGTCTCCTTTAAACAACTGAAATTGATATTCAATTTGGATAGATAAGATCATCAGGTCATTGCCATATCTGAATCCGAAACGGCTAGTCAGTAGTCAATACCTACCCATGTTGTGGGTCCACAACCACTGCTGACTGAACCACCAAACCGAGTCAATATTGCCGCAAATCGGTGTGTAGTGGAAACTGGAAAACATCGCGAAACGTTACGATAAGTGGGCGCAAGCGCAAAACGGCAAAAGTAGTCAGTAGGTACAGTTTCAAAGGGCGCCGAGTCATCATCCACAAATACGAAATATCTAATCGTATCGGATAACAGTGTAATTGAGATATGATTCTCATGGGACCGCGAAAAAAGCGACACGGTCCTCCCTCTTTGTACCGCTTTGGCAATGCGTATCTCTTTTTAGTTTTTACCATACCAATCCAAACAGGTGAAAATAAAAAATGGAAGGTGTAAACAGAGAAAAGAGAGGAGGTCACGGGAGTGGTCTCGGTTTCATTTGTGTTGCTGTTAAAAGTTGGAAGGAGAAAAAATAGTAACAAGTGGTGAGTGATAGTGGTAGGGTTGGATGTGGTGAGCGGTAAAAATAGGAGGAGAGAGGAGCTGGGGGAGGGGATACGTGGTAGAGGGGGAAGCCTTCCTGCTCTCATGATTCATGACAAATTGACGTTGATGTAGAGATGGAGATGCGAGTGAGCGTTTTGTCTGGTTGGAAGGAGGTGGGAAGTGAGAATTTGGTTGAAGTAATAAGGGAATGGTGGGGGGAGTTCCAAGTTTGGTGGACAATACCCACGTCTGGTGAGGGCATTAGCTACTAGCTATTTAATAATAAAATGAAGGAAGAATATAATGGAAAGCTCTCGCCAAGAAAAAATATCTTAGCTGGGGGTTATTTGCTTACCCCCACACCCACCCTCCCTTATTTGCTGTGTGGTACTATTTAATTGGTAGAGTACAGTCACACGAGGGGAGGAAGACATGCAGTCACATAAACTTTTTACTCTTCCTCCGGTGTGGAGGGAATAGTGCTGTACTCGGGTTGGATCCACTTACATCCGAATCTCATTCATCATAAAAAATGTTAGATTCAAATATGTAGAGTGCAAAACCTTATATTTTGCATTATTTTGTATGTATTTATACAGTATATATCTGCATTTGTACTCTTTCCAAACTCAGCTTATATACATTTTTTTTTGGGCTATACAACAGGGATAACCCATCCCCAGCCCCCAATATTAGATGTCAAATTAGGTATCATACTTTTGGAGTCTATTGACAATCCTACGTAAGAGATATAGAGATTATTTTAGTTGGTATACTAGTGAGGATGAATACACTTCTTTATTAGAAAACATCTTACATTATTAGGGTCCGTTTGGTTTGCAGGAATAGAGGTTTGGAATCGAAATCGAAATGGGCTATTCCGATTCCAACTGTTTGGTTGGGCGGAATCGGAATCTCATTCCCATTCCTGCTGGAGTGGCATTCCCCCATTTGAGGGAATGGCTATTCTTGCCCCTCCTTTGGGAATGAAATCCCATTCCTGCTGATTTTAATTCCCATTCTCATTCCTCTCTGAACCAAACAGACTATGGGAATGGACCATTCCGATTCCGATTCCAATTCACACTACGAACCAAACGGACCCTTAGATCTTTTATAGCTTTGAGTTGATAAAAAACATACAATGCACAAAAAAAATCATGAAAGAGAGAGAAGGGTATTGCAATCCAAGAGAGGGGGTGAATTGGGTATTAAAATGATTTCCTCCAATTAAAGACTTCTAATATGATAAATGTATGATTATTGGAAGGTTGTGTGTGTGCTATAAAAATGCAAGGGATAACAAAAATAATCAAAAAATGAAACTAAATAAGTAAAAATAAAAAATTGCAAGAATGTAAAGCACACATTGATTTTTATAGAGATTTGTTCAAACCTTAACCTACATCCTCTCTTTAGGCAACTTCTTAATAATTCCACTAAAAATCCACTAGACTTTTGGGTGTCAATCAAACCTAACAACTAATAGGTTTGAAAAAAAAACATCCAACAATATAAGTTGATAAGCCCCATTTGATGTATCAGCTTGTATCAATATATAGAACCATGCTAACTATCGACTATTTTCTCCTGATAGTCGACTAGTAACTTAATCTTAGTTTTAGTTGTGAGACATACTTAACATATGATTTGTTGTAGTCCACTATTAAATAGTGTTTATTCAAAACAAGTCTTGACTATCAAGTTTAGTTGACTATAGATCTATGGGTAGTCAATTATTAAATAGTGTTTACAAAACACTAGCCTTGGTTATCAAGGGTAGTCAACTATAAATTTATGAGTAGTCAACTACTTAAATTATTCATAATTTTCAATTTTAAAAACTTGGAGTTTTTCATTCTAAATGTACATAAATTGTTTTTTTTAGGCTTTTAAGCTTAAATTAATTACTTTTGAGTCTAAGAAGAGCTAAGAACCAAACCTAATACTTATTATTGCTCTTTAAGGTAGATTAATTGAGATTGGTCAAGTTTAAGGCCATAAAGTGCATCTCATGCATATGATTTACATCAAATCCTAAAACATAAAACAATGAAGACCAATAGACTTAGATGCTTTCTCTTTCCAACTCTTGGCAGTAGTCTTCTTCTTTGGAGAGATTCAAGTTTATTTATAGTTGTCTAATGCATTTCTTTCATGCTTTGGTTCTTATAGCATTTTGTTAAACACTTTTACCGCAAACGATATAATTGTACACTTCAATGACTTAACATCAATTATTAGTACTTTCAATGGGTTTGTTATCATCAAAACATGTAGGGCCAATAAGGAAAGAGCAACCTAGATATATTTTCCAATGCTGAATTGTTTTTTGTTGTTGTGATTTTTAAAAACAAACAAAATCAATTGCTTTGAAAACAAGTTGGTTTTAAAAACAAAAACATGGAAGACATGTTCTTGATTATATGTGTTTTTTTTTTCAAAACTAAAATCCAAAAACATATTCTTGGATTTTTGGTTTGAAAAACATGTTCTCGTCTATTGATTTATCATCATCTTTTATAATTTATATAATATTTGTACTTAAAAAATTGTTTTTGTTGTAAAAATCATCATTTTTAGGTTTCTTTTTTTATGAAAATCATTTTTACACTTTCAAAACCATGAATTTGTTTTTTTTAAACAAAACTAACTTATTTTTTCCCAAAACGAAAAACACAATTGAAGAGCATTTTTTTGTTTTTTGCTGATGTGACAGTTTTAAAAACAATTAAATAAAAAAAATTGAGTTGTAGAACACCTCCCTTGTCCCAATCCATTTAGCATTTTCAACAAATTTTCTTCTCACTTATCTTTCATAACTTGGGCAATTGCTTGTATTGCATGATTTGTCAAGGTTATTCAAAAATCAGCTTAAATTTGTGAAAGTCCACATGACATTTAGGCCTTGTTTGTTTTTCAAGAGCCCACTTACCCAGAGGTAAGTGCACTTACCCAGTCAAATGTTTCCTGAGGAACACCTACTTAGGTGAGTTCACTTATCCATCTTCTTTCGATTCCCATATAAGTTGTATAATGACATTTTTACCCATAAAACGACAATGTTAGAATGGACAAACTTGTCTCATTATATTTTGTAAACTTTCTGCCTAGGTGGGAAAGTTACTTATCCACTTGGGAGATGGGTGATGATACCTGATGATGCACAATCTGGCCGGTCTTAGCTGTCGATGATCTTGCCTCTGAACTGGGTAACAGGGGCCTGAAACGGGAGGAGAAGAGAAGCTCCGGGGAGAACCCGGCGTAAGGGCTCCGAAGCTCAAGTTAGAATCCTTCAAAGGCAAGAATAACCAGATAGCATGAAAGTTAGCATACCTCGTCCCTGGGGGGGTAGAAGCCTTTTATAACCACCTCGCGCACTCACTTCCAGGCCTCCGTCAGGTCGGGCATGATTACTTCTGAACTCCTGCCAGTTCGAGTGTCATTTCCTCTGGTCGGACAGAACCGCCACTGTTCCTTTTGTCAGAGCCGTCTCTGCGGCTAGTGACGACGGTTGCAGGTGGCGGTGGCAGGAAGCCGTTTGAAATGCGGCTGTCAGGCGTCAGATCCCAAATCAGTCAGGTACGTCGCCCTCGGATAAAGACGTCCTTGGTGTCGGGTACGTTTGGCTGGCCTGGTGCTTTGGAAGTGAAGTGTTGGAGTGGCGAGCGAGGTGCCTTGAGTTCGGTTTGGAGTGTTCCGAGCTGTCATGGGTCAGCTCGGGTCAGCTCGGGTAAGCTTTGTGAGGCTTGGGGCCCAGTATAGTTCGTGCTCCTTGCAGGGAGCTCGGGTTCTCGGTAGGGAGCTCACTCTTAATAGCGAGCTCGGACTCCCAGTAGGGAGTTTGTTCTTAATAGGGAGCTCGGTTTTTGGGGAGCTCGGGTTCTTGGGGAGCTCGGACCCTCAACAAGGAGCTCGCTCTTAACAGGGAGCTCGGGCTCCTAGTAGGGAGCTCGGATTTAGGGAGCTCGGGTTCCTAAGGAGCTTGGGCTCCTAGTTCCGAGCTCGGACTTGGGGAGCTCAGGTTTTAGGGAGCTCGGACCTTTGACAGGGAGCTCGCTCTTAATCAGGGAGCTCAGGCTCCTAGTACCGAGCTCGGACTTGGGGAGCTCGGGTTTTAGGGAGCTCGGACCTTTGACAGGGAGCTCGCTCTTAACAAAGAGCTCGGACTAAGTACAGCGGTCTGGAGTTCGGGCTCGGTAGTGAGTTTGGACTTGCTTCCGATGTTCGCTTTGGGTGCTTTACTGGCCCGAGCTGCTTGCCTTTGCCACGTGTCAAGTGATCGCGAGGTCGGGCCAAATTTCCCTTCATCAATACCCAAGTAAGCTAACTTTACCATAGGCCCACAACTTACCAAAAAAGAACACGATAAAATTGGTCAATAGGAATCATTTTCTCGTTGACCATCATTCCCCCTATCTCCTAAAAAACAGACAGGGCCTTAGTAATTTTTATGTTCCCACAGTGTTCTGGATTTCATAAATTAATAGATATTAATACAATAAATCATCACAAATTTCCTTCTATTTTTTACAAACTCTATCATTGGACGTTAAAATATGCAATATGAGAGTTGTGGCCATTTGGCAAATCTTTTTGGGAAGATATTCCGGTAGCTCTAACAATCAAAAGACGTATTGAGCTTTGCATTAAGATCTGAGTGGCTTGAAGCCCATTTTGTTAAGGCGTGTCTTTTGTGCGTCTTTCCGCACAAAGACGAATAGAAAAAACTCAAAAGTCTCATTTGGATTTTTCCGAAAATCACCAATTTTTGGCTTCTCACATCTTTTCGATACATCGGCTTTTGACAGCTAGGTTTACCACGAACCAAACAGGAAAAAACCAAATCACGGTCTACCGGACATGTAAATAATCGACAGACCAAACGGGATATTGGGCTATCCCTTTTTCTTGTTGAAGGACAAAGAAATATCTCTTTGAACTGTTGTAGAGGCGACAGTACACCTAATATGCCAAGCTTCGGTCTAGACAGAAAAAGAGACCTAGGCAACACTTTTGCAGTAAATGACGCCTTGGGCAGGACAAGGCATACTTCATTACTTCGCCCAAGCAATTAGATATGTTTATTTTCGCCTTCTAAGCAAGATATCATCCCTTTGCTGTACTCTTATTCCCACTTTCTCCTTCCCCCTTATTTTTTCTCCTTTATTTTTCTGTGTGCTGGGGGAGGCATCAACTAGTGCGAGCCTGGTGGATGTTTGATCAGCTATTTGGGAAGTTTTCTGGTTTTGCAAAGCAGAAAGACAAGACACATTGCTGAATGCTGATGTTTCTGTCGCTGAAAGATGGTTTTCTGACTTTTCTCAGGGGAAGAGCGGGAATTTTTGTTCATTGTTCCTAAAAATACCTATTTTTGTGGGTTATCCGAATCAGCCCAGAAAAGCCAAAAGGCCCACTTACTTTTCAGATAAATATTACGGGCCCCCACACCCACATTGGAGAATTATTCTTTTAAAAACAAATGGTAATGATTTATATAAAGAACATATTCGAACAAAAAACCAATGGGCCTTGTAAAATTGTTGAAATGGGGAAATCCTTGTGAAACCTGTCACAAGAATTCTGGACTATTCGCTATATATATCACAAAGAAGAATGGATTCGATCATCTTTCAAAAGTTGATTTTTCAGTTTAAATCCACGCAATGCGAATGTGGAATTTGGAAGTCAACCTCCATATAGCTAGTTTGCCATTCGGCAAGTTAACTGGCACCCAGCTAGACCAGTGGAGTCTGTGGATATAGTTGCCCATGAAATGGACCAACGACGAATGCTTGTGGAATCACAATTCTGATGTGGAGTGTGATTCTGCCTTGCTTTGGTGGACTTGTTTGGGAGATGGGTGATTCGAGTCGTCGTTGCTTTATTGATTAATTGTCAGAGGGAGTATATTTCAAATGGTGGTCAGTGGTTGTCCAAACAAATGTGCTCTATGCACCGCAAAAAGACAGTGGTGCCTTTTTGGCGGAGAGAACTAACAAGGCAGTTGACTTCCAGAATCCAGATAGATGCCGTGACAAATGGTGGGCCGTGGAAAGGTATCGGGGGTCAACTTGGGCTGGGTCACCAGTAGCATCTCTTAGTAACAAATTCCAGCCCGACGGGCCTCGGCTAGGCAATGTTTGAAAGTGGGCTGGCCGTTGGTCTCCACCTCATTCCTCTTCTATAGACTTGTTCATGGGCCGGGTGGTCCGACGGGCCGGCCCAGCCCCTGGACGGGCTTGAACAGGTATATGGGCCCGTGGGCTTAACCTCGGGCCAAAAAGCCCAGCCCACAATAAATTCAAACCGGGTTCGGGATTTGCCAAAATAGCCCTGCCCGACCTGACTTATAATTAAACCTAAGTAAAAACCCTAGTCGAGTACCCCTCTTTTTTTCACCTCTTTGCCTCTTTCCCTTCTTTTTTCCAACCGAACCCTTCTCCAATCTCCACATCCTCCACACTCCACACTCCACAATTCTCATCCTCACACTCTCAAGCAGCCACAACCAGCAAGACGGCGAACGATCATCGATGCAACAACTCCGACGGCGGCGGTGATCTCTCTCTCTCTCTCTCTCTCTCTCTCTCTCTCTCTCTCTCTCTTTCTCAGACGCGAACTGATCATTGTCAAAATCGCAGGTCAGGCTCACAGCTCACAGACCACAGTCATCGACTCACTGCGAACTCTCCGGCGAATACAATCACCGGCGACGGCGGTGAGTCCTCTTTACCATTTTATTCTATTATTTGGGTCTTTCTATTTGATGTAGTTAATTTTCATGTCTATTGTTTTGCTTCTATGTGTAGAAAATTGAGGAAGCTGTAGAAAAGAGTAAACAAACTAAGCTTGTTCTATTGGTGTTACAGAATCACCTTGATCATCTTGCTTGAATGCTATTGTTTGTCTTGAATGCAGTTTTTTCTTTCTTGGTAGCTTTTCTAAACTACCACGATTTCAGACTTTAGCACATAACTTACAACAAATCCAAAGGCTGACTTTCACATTGTTAAAATCAGTCAAACCCCAACACCCCAATTCATGTTCTTGTCTAGTGCTGCTATTGTTCAGTGTCTGTCAGTTGCATTAAAGAGAAGTACAGAATTCGAATGCCAACATACTGCAGATTACTCTTGAATTGAAAGTTGCTGCATAGCAAGGTTTCGTTCTAGGGTTGCCAAATCCACTCCTACATGTCAAAATACAGACCTGCTCAAAGACCTAAACCGCAAAGAGAATCAAATGGCAAAACAACCAAAGTTAGTTTGTATCGCCATATTCCACTGCAAAAAGGTCAAGACTAAAAGGTAGAGGTGTACCTTTTCTAGTTTTTGAAATGACTATTCTCACTTCTGACCCACTAAACTAGAAATTAATGGCATTAATTTTCCTCTCTAGGAATTCCACTGCAAATTCTAATTTCTTTTATTAGGTCGGGCTTCAGGCTCGGGCTCGGGCTCGGGCTTCGGGCTTTTTATCAGGGCCGGGCACGGGCCCAAGTTATAGGCCCGTTGGTCAGGCCGGGCTCGGGCTCGGGCCTAACATTTTTCCACTAATGAAGAGTAAAAGCCCGCCCCAAGCCTGGCCCGGCCTGGCCCATGAACAGGTCTACTCTTCTGTTGAAGCCTTATGGGTTTGCTTTTTTTAGTAAAGAAAAATTGAGACCAAATCAGCCCCCCACAACATCCCACAGAACATTTCCGCCGTGTATTGGAAACATCTCCCGATGATAATCCTAAAAGTGATGATGTCATCATCAAGAGATACTCTCAATACACGGTGGAGATGTGTTGTGGAACATTGTTGGGGGCAATTCATGGGGGGCTGATTTGAACTCTGAAAAATTGTCCCTCTGTCAGTCGAGTTGAGTGTCGAGAGAGAAGCTTTAGCTTGTTGAGGCATGTCAGTCACATGTGACATCGTCTAAAATTATCAATAGTGGACCATTTGGATAAACTTGAGATTAAATCAGGCACCCCACAAGATTTCCCCCCACAACGTCCCACATCACATCCCCGTCATGTATTGGGAACATTTCTCGATGATAATATTATCATTTATGCGATTATCATTGGAAGATGTTCTCAATACATGGTGGGATGTGCTGTGAGACATTGTGGGGGTGGGGGGTGATTTGGTCTCATAACTTGAAGCACATTTGATCATTTTGATGTGGAGGACGGCCACATGTATTTGTCTTTCTTTGATCATATGACAACTACTACTCCAATCTAATTGATGAAGGGTGATTTGGCCCGACCTAGCGAGAAGGGAACACATGGACACGACCTGATTAAGGAATGACAGGTCAGTCTGGCAAGCCTAGTTTGCAACACTTGAGCTCGGGTGTTCAGCCACCTCGGCCTAAAACTCACCTCGGCATCCAATCCAGTTCAGAACTAAAGAACTGAAGTATCAGCTCGGGGCTAACAACCCGAATCGCCACGTAACCAGCTCCAGAGGCCTCTCCAATGGATCTTGAATCTATCAAAACCATGATGAGCTAACAGATCCCAAATCTCTCGAGATCACGATGAGGTAACAGATCCCGACTTTTCCAAGATCACGATGAGAACTCATTCCGACTCCGCCAGAGTCGGAAGTGGAACGATAAGCCTTATCTACATACTGCTCATTTGGAAGCAGAACGAACTCTATCTCCACACCCCAGAGATCCCGGAGTTCTTTCGTGAGACCCACGGCAACTCCAATTTATAAAGACAGGAACCTCAAGGCAAAGGTACGTGTGATTACTCTGCTCTCTAGCTCTCAAGCTCTCAAACTCTCAAAGCATTCAGCTCGTAGTACAGTATACTAACTTAAGCATCAGAGTGACCTCGCCGGGTTAGCCACCCCGGGTTCCCTGATCCACTGTCTTGCAGATAGATCCAGCTCACTGCTCAATTGGAAGCCAATCGCCCTCCAGCTAGGAGTAGTCAGATCGCCCACCAACAATTGGCACCGTTTGTGGGAACTGATCGAAAGGCTATCCCCATTCTTTAGTTACCAACCTTGATTTCTACGTTAATGGCATCTTCCAATCATACCGGGAAAAGCAGCGAGATGAACGTCTCCGGGGGGGGCAACCTCAACCCTCTACGGTGTTCATCAGCTAGTTCACCATCCCGCTTACTGCGTCTGGAGTTCCAACGCTGACTGCACCACCAAACACCACACAGGTGAGCGCCCCACTTCCCCCAGTGGTAGGCACAACTTTTTCTGAGCCTTCTGTGGTTCCCATCGGAGTCGGGCAGTCCCAGTTCAACGACCTGGTTCAGTGCGTCCGGGCTATCCAGATTCAGATGCAGTAGGCCCAACAATTTCAATAGTACCAGCAACACTATTTCTACCAGCAATACCATCATCAGTTCCCTCCATTGCCACAGAATCAGTAGCCGGTTCCACCTCGGCACCTAAGGGCCCATCAGAATCAGAACCAGCCTAGGATTAACCAGAATATCAGCCGATCTCCCCACCGGGGCGAAGAGACCTCCCAAGTCCCGATTCCTCTCAGGAGTCAAGTCTCGTCCCGTGGGAGAAGAGACGGTCAGCTTACTCCACCGGCCTCGCAAGGGAACCTCGAAAACAGGTCCGGGGATACTCAGCCTAACAGGACCAATCCTCCTCGACATTCACAGCAAGAAAATGATGGTTCACTAGCAGGTAACCAGTTCGGGGTTTGAGGCGTGAACTTGAGACAGGGCCTCTCCGTCCGTGATAGCCAACCCCAAAATCCCACAAGGAACCAGGAGTTACCACGCGACAGAGCAATATCGGAGCATACCGAAGTCAACAGCACTAATGCCGAGCTAGTGAAGAAGCAACAGTGGAGATGTCGTAAGGCACGTCGCACCTTGACTCAGAACAACCAACTAGCAAAGCCAAGCCAACAAGAAGGGCGAGCCAAAGGTAAGGAAGAAGCGAGCTCGGTGGCTACAAAGGCCGCTTCTCCACTATTTTGCAGGTTGTCTCCCCTGTTTCTCGACCTCTTGGCGACCCTGATGCCTAAAGACTTCAAGATGCCTCCTTTAGACAAGTACGACAGGTCCTTCGATCCTAATGACCATGTGGACTCTTTCCAGTCCCAGATGCACCTAGCTGGGGTTGATGAGTCTTGCATGTGTGTAGCCTTCTCCACTACCTTTAAAGGGGTAGTTCGAACCTAGTATCAGAACCTCGCGCTGGGATCAATCAAAAACTGGTCACAGTTCGTAGACTTATTCACCTCGCACTTCATCACTAGCAAGAAGTAGTCGAAGTTACAGGAAAGCCTTATCAACGTAGTTCAAAGGGAAGGAGAATCAATCAAAAGCTACATTAAGCGCTTCAACGATACCTGCCAACAGATATCAGACCTCGACCCGGCAGTAAGACTCACGGTAGTGAAGAAAGGAATAACCCACAGGGAGTTTAAATGGCATGTAGTGGCCAACAAAACAAAGGACATCACCGAATTCCTTAAGCTAGCCAATCAGTTCATCAGTATCGAAGAAGAAATCAATCAGAAGGCTAGCAACCCACCAACAGACAAAAGGAAAAGAGACAATGGAGAAACAAGTAATGGTGGACAAAAAAGAAGGAAGAGCAAGTCCCCGAGTAGGGTAAGAAACATGTCCAGAAGCCGGTCTCCATCGCGAACTCGCAAATCAGGTTAGGGCTCTATGACTCCACCTGTCGAAAGAACGAACTACACGCCATTGAACGCTAAGCGAGGAGAAATCCTAATGGCTTTTAAGGACTCCTCCTTCGTCAAATGGCCTCCAAGGTTAAGGGGAGATCCTGCAACGAGGAACTGAAACGTCTACTGTCATTTCCATAGAGACCACGAGCACAACACAGAAAATTGCAAGAACCTCCGCGAAGAGATTGAGGAGCTTATCCGCTACGGATACTTAAAAAGTTTCATACAGTGAGAAGAGAGAGGCCAGGTAGATCGGCAAGTAGACTGACAGGGGGACCAGAGAAGGAATTCTCCCAAGACCGGCAGGCAGAACGAGCAACCGCTGAGACAGTTGCTCGAGGAAAGACCGATTCGCGAGGTAATTAACATGATTACTGGCGGGTCCATCATCGCGAGGTGTACATCAGCAGTCAGTCGGACCTTAGTCCGCGAGATAGAAAATGAAGAGGAAAACCCACAAAGTGACCTCGGCTTGAAGAACCAATATACTTTACGGAGGACGATGCACGCGGGATCCAGTACCCTCATGACGATGCCCTAGTGGTAAAACTAAGGATCAATGATTTCGAAGTGAAGCACATCCTAGTGGATTCAGGCAGCTCAGCGGACATTTTATTCAAGGAAACTTTCGACAAACTATAGCTACAACAGAGCGATCTAAAACCGGCAAACACTCCTCTGGTCGGCTTTAGCGGCGAGGAGGTCGGACCTCTCGGACGAGTCACGATACCCGTAGAGACCGGCATGTGGCCAAACATCGCGAGGTTTGAGCACACATTCTTGGTGGTCGCAACTCCCTCTCCCTACAACTCCATAGTAGGTCGACCCATTACGCATGTCCTACATGCAATAGTATTCACCTACTATATGGCGATGAAATTTCCGATTGACTAAGGGGTAGGAGTTGTGCGAGGTGACAAGCTCGAATCTCGAAGTGCTACGTAACTTCTCTCAAAGGGAAAGCGAAACTAGCAGATGATGTCGAGCTCGAGCGCCTAGCGGAATATGCTGACGAAGCGAGCTGCCCCGACAGAGGAGACGGTCCACATCCCGATCTCAACTGATGACCTGACCAAGACTCTCTAGATCAGTGCCTCGATAAACGAACCACTCTACCTCCAACTATCAGGCCAGTAAGATAGAAGAAGCACTACCTCGCCTCGGAACGTTGGAGGGTAGTCGATGAAGAGGTCAGGAAGCTCATAGCGGCAGACTTCATCAGGGAAGTCCATTACCCGAGCTGGGTGGCTAACCCAGTTCTGGTAAAAAAGGCCAATGGCAAGTGGCGCATGACCGTGTACTTCGTAGACTGAAAGCTTGCTTAGCTCGAGCCAAGGGGTTGTGGGTAGATGAACTGCCTAGTGTCCTCTGGGCCTACCAAACTACCATTAAGACCGCCATAGGTGAAACCCCTTTCATCCTCACTTACGGTACAGAAGTGGTGATCCAAGCGGAAATCGAGGTGCCCACACTACGCTTGGAGGCTTATGACAAGGTGACGAATGATGACGAGCTCCATACCAACTTAGACCTGGTAGAAGAGGTACGAGGCCTGGCTTACATCCGGATTGCAGCTTACCAACAGAGAGTAGCTCGGTACTATAACGCTCGGGTCAGAAAATGACACTTCCGCGTCGGCAACCTAGTTCTTCGGAAGGCTATGTTACCTGAGCCCGACGTTGGTAAGCTCAGACTGAATTGGGAAGGTCCGTATCGAGTAAGACGGGTGTTCAGGGAAGGCACGTATGAGCTCGATACTTTGGAAGGGAAGTAGGTACCTCGAGTGTAGAATATCGACAACCTAAGAAGGTACTACTTGTGACCACGAACTGGTCAAAAAGGGATCACCAAACTAGAGAGAGGACTGCAAATCACTCCCAGAAGCCTAAGGGCCATGGTGCCGAGCTGACATAAGACCTTGACACTACGATAAGTCCTACTCATCTCTTCGGCATAGGAAGATAAGTCCTAGTCGCTTCCTCGGCATAGGTGGATAAGTCCTAGTCGCCTCCTCGGCATAGGTGGATAAGTCCTAGTCGCCTTTTCGGCATAGGCAGACAAGTCCTAGTCGCCTCTTTGGCATAGGTAGACAAGTCTTAGTCACCTCTTCGGCATAGGCAGACCAGTTCTCATGCCTGAGGCATAGACAGTTCGGGTACAAACCCTACGACGTCTATCCCATCTCGGCACATAATAACAGGTTAATCCCATTTGAAGTCAAGCCCGATGGCTCGACACTAAGGGATAACCAATGCCTAAATGAGTAGCCCGTGTGCAGACAGGTCGGGTATATACCCAACAGTGACCGCCCACCTCGGCGTACAACGATACGAAGTTATCCCTACTTGGAGTCCAGCTCATTAGCTCGACAATTCGGGGTAACCTACACTTAGAAAAAAAATCTACTTCTATTTGGTTTAGTTCGTCAGTTCGGGAGTTATTTACATTTAGAAGAAAAAAGAAATTTTTGCACACAAAGATTGCAGAAAAACATTTGTATTTCATTGATATGGCATGTCGAGTACAAAAAAAAAAGAAATTTTTACAGTGCACCAAGCTCGGTGTATTATAGAAGGGGGTCCAAGAAAAGAGGCATCTAGTCACTCCGGGGCACCTCATCCTTGTTGGAGGCTTCGGCAGGAGGATCCGCCTTCATGTGGCTCTTGCCAGCACCGGTCTCCTCATATTCATCAAGTAAGTTGCCGTCACTTTCTGCTTCAGAGTCCGGATCTTGGGCAGCTTCGACGGCCATCTCCTCTATGATCCTCGAAATGGTTATGACACAGAGGTCGAGCTAGGGGAACTCACGTCGGGTCAGCCACCTGCTAAGTTTGAAACCCTTGTGGTAGCTTGCCGTCCCTACCTCGACCATCTCTTTCCGGTACCCCGCTGAAGACTTGTACTCCTTGACAGCCTTAGCCTTGGCCTCCTCCATTGCCTGAAGAAGTATCTCGGTTTGCTCCTTCATATGAGTCTCGATGTTTTCCACTTCCCTCTTCAATGCCGCCTCTCGCTCCTTGAGCTCCCTCTTCAAGGCCGCCTCACGCTCCTCGAGCTCCTTTTTCTCCAAATCAGCAATGTGAGCAGCTCCTTCTTAGCCTGCACGTCATTCTTCAACTGATTATTTTCATTGCGGGCTAAGTTCAGCTCGGCGTGAGCTTTCTAGGAAGACTCCTCGGCTGCAAGGGCTTGCTTCAAGTTCACCTCAGACTAATAAGCCAAGGCGTGGATGGCAGAATTCACCTTTCAAGAGAAGAAAACAAGCGTTGGTATATAAAAAGCTAAGTATAAGACAGATTGAAGAAGACAACTCCGAGAACTTACCACCATGCAGTGAATAGTCGCTCGGTCTCCGAGCTGAGCAACTGGCAGTTCGGCCCAGCTAGCAACCTCCTCAGCAAATACCGCGCCCTTGCTCTTGAGGAAGCCGAATTTCAGAGTCAAAATACTCTGAGCTGCATCATCGCTGCCTGAAGAAGCGGCAACTTCCGGGGCGGACTCCGAAGACGTAGCCTCCTCGGGCATGTATGGTGGGGAGAGCTTGCCCGAGTCCTCCTCGACCAGATCTATTACTGGAGACTGATCAACAGTTGATGGCTGCTTGGGCTCTGGAACGACAGCTGGTGGGGGCTCAACGCGAGCCCTTTTTGAGGCTCTCTTCTTTTTCCCCTTCTTCATGCTTTCGAAGAGTTCATTGGCGGGGATGTCCATGATAGTTGTGACAAAAACGAGCCGTTAGAAACAATACCGAAGTAAAATAGAGAGAAAATACAGCAAACAACGACCTACCAGAACTCAAACCGGCCTGCACGAGCTTCTCCTCGGTCACAAAGTCTTCGAACTTCAGGCCGAGCTCCACCCAAGATCGGAGTGCCTCCCTCGTCTTCAGGTCCAACCTAACACCGGGGTCCTGGATGGCTGCCCTCCAATGAGTCGGGAAAGGCCACCCCTCAGTGTTGCGAACCACGAAATAGCGCATCTTTCAGGCTGGGACCTTGTTTGGTAGCTCGTGCAAAAGCTTGAAGCCAGGACGAGGGGACAAATAGTAAGTTCTCCTGTGCTCAGGCAAAACACAAGACAAATTCTTCTTTATAGAAAGGATAGAAGAAAAAATGTCGAGGTCAAGGGGAAGATTGTAATTGTGGAAACGTGAAATGGTCCCAACGACATTGCGGATGGAGTTCGGGTGCAACTTGTCTATGGTGATATTGAACAACTTTATGATCTCGACTATGAGAGGGTGAAGTGGAAGGCGAAGACCAGCTGCGAGCTGTTCCTTAAAGATCACAATCTCGTCATGACTATGATCCCAAGGGAATGCTTTAGACGAGGTCGTTGGGAAGTCTGTACCGGGCTACTAGGGTTAGGAGCCTGTCCGCCGTCATTGTCGACGGGCCAAAGTTATTTGGCAGCCGACCTTGATGTGAGGTAGAAGCTAGGTTACCCAAGGCCTTCCGCTCCTGCCGAGGTGAGTTCACATCGGGAGGACCGTGGACCGCATCCTGGCCTGAAGTAACCTCCTCGGTAGGACGGGGATCTATAGCCTGAGCCGATGTACCCACCTCTGCTCCAGCGGATTCACCGCTCCCGTCTAATAGAATATCGAAACTAAAACTAGATATGATAGAAAGACACCGAATCGAAAAGGAAAAGCAAAGGGAAACTCACCAAAAGAAAGACCGAAGAAAGGAAGGCAACCTCGGAAAGACACCGAACTAAAGGGCTCTAGCGCGACCTCAGATTGCGGGTTAGCGGACTTGTGGCGAAGAAAATGAGCCTCTTGGCCCCTATTTATAGCCAATGTATCCGGGGATCAACGGTTGAGATCAACACGATCCAATGACTCCTAGGAAAACCAGTTGCACGACCCCCGGGGTTGAAATCGATTTAGCGCATGTTTTGACGTGACCTGGGTTATTCCTGGTTGAGTCGAGTGGCCGAACAGGTCCGACCAATGATTCGCTCGTCAAGCCACCTAGACCTCGTGCCAAATCCACCTGGACACGTCATGAACTCCCCGCACCGGGTTGAGACCCCTGGCTCGGGGAGTGGGGGGCAATTGATGAAGGGTGATTTGGCCTGACCTATCGAGAAGGGGACACATGAACACAGCCTGATTAAGGGATGACAACTCAGTTTGGAAAGCCTAGTTCGCAACGCTTGAGCTTGGGTGTTCAGCCACCTCGGCCTAAAACTCACCTCAGCATTGAGGCACCTCGGCATCCAATCCAGTTCGGAACTAAAGAACCAACGTATTAGCTGGGGCTAACAACCCAAATCGCCATGTAACCAGCTCCGGAGGCCTCTCCAACAGATCCCAAATCTATCGAGATCACGATGAGCTAACAGATCCCAAATCTCTCGAGATCACGATGAGGTAACAGATCCTGACTTTTCTGAAATCACGATGAGAACTCATTCTGGCTTCGCCAGAGTCGGAAGTGGAATGATAAGCCTTATCTACATACTGGTCCTTTGGAAGCAGAACAAACTCTATCTCCACACCCTGGAGATCCCAGAGCTCTTTCGTGAGACCCACAACAACTGTAGTATATAAAGACAGGAACCTTAAGGCAAAGGTACGTGTGATTACTCTACTCTCTAGCTCTCAAAACTCTCAAAGCATTCAGCTCGCAGTACAATATACTAACTTAAGCATCGGAGCGACCTCGTCGGGTTAGCCACCCCGGGTTCTCTGATCCACTGTCTTGCAGATAGATCCAGCTCGCTGCTCGATTGGAAGTCAGATCGCCCTCCAGCTGGGAGTAGTCAGATCGCGCACCAACACTAATATATATATATATATATATATATATATATATATATTAAAGTAATGAAATCAGGCCAAAGTCTCCCCCAATCAGACATGTGGCCCACTTACATTCAAACACCTGTCATTTCAAAGATTTAAACAAAATGGACACTTGTCAAAATTTGAATAGTGGTAGTTTAAGAATAGAGCCCACTAGAAATGTGTCGAATTCTGATTAGTGGTAGTTCAAGAAAATGACCCACTAACATGCAGAGTGGAGCCCACCACCATACAGGAGAAGTAGACCTGTTCATGGGCCGGGTGGCCCGAATGGCCGGCCCGGCCCCCGGACGGGCTTGAACGTGGTTATAGGCCCGCGGGCTTAAATTCGGGCCAAAAAGCCCAGCCCGCAATAAATTCGAGCCGGGCTCGGGTTTTGTCAAAATAACCCGGCCCGAGCCTGCCTCGGCCCGACCTAATATTAGACTTAAAGTGAGTAATGTGATTATGTCCATTTGAATAAATTTTTTGATTTAAGAATGTAAAACTGTGTTTTAAAATATAAAAGAAAGGGGAAAAAAACCATCTTGTAGGCCCATTGTTCATTTAAATAGGAAAAAAAAAACTATCTGAATTTTTAATTCTAATTTGAATAGGGAAAATTGTTTTTTTTATTAGGTCGGGCTTCGGGCTCGGGCTCGGGCTTCAAGCTTTTTATCAGGGCCGGGCTCGGGCCCAAGTTATAGGCCCGTTGGTCAGGCCGGGCTCGGTCTCGGGCCTAGCATATTTCCCTTAATGACAAGTGAAAGCCCGGCCCGAGCCCGGCCCGACCCATGAACAGGTCTAAGGAGAAGTGTGAAGCTCCCACTTTTAATCATTTTCTAAAAAAAGGAGGTTCTGCTATTAATTACTATTAACTACTAAACTAATTAATTAATTCCAGCTACTAATTACTAATAATAATTACAGTTAACTACTTTTAATGCATTAATTATATCTATTAATTACTAATTAATTACTGTTAACTACTTCTAATTAATTAATTCCAACTATTAATTACTAATAATAATTACTAACTGATAATAATTAATTATTGAAAACAATTTCTTATAATAATTACTGCTATTACTTAATTGCTGATAATAATTAATTAGTGATAATATTGTCCATTATTAATTCAGAAAAATAATTTCTTATAATAATTACCACTAATACTTAATTACTGATAATTTATTAATGACAATATTGCTCATTATTAATTCAAAATGATAATTAATAAATATTTTCATAATGGTAATTAATAATTCGGAAATAAATCATTTTATATTTATATTAACTCATATTAATTATTTTGAAAATAAATATTTAGTGGTAATTTATTATATTATAATTATTATCACAAATTATAATTCATACATTTATATGAAATAATTAACTATATTTTTATAAGTAGTTATAATTAATAATAAATATTTTCATAATGGTAATTAATAATTCGGAAATAATCATTTTATATTTATATTAACTTATATTAATTATTTTGAAAATAAATAGTTAATGGTAATTATTTATATTATAATTATTATTCGAAATTATAATTCACACATTTATATGAAATAATTAATTATATATTTATAAGTAATTATAATTAATAATATTATATTAATGAATATAATTATATTGTTATTATCAATAATTATAATTAATTATTACTAATACTAATGATGATAATTATTACTTCAGAATGTTAATTAATTAATGATAATTAATAAGTATTTTAATAATGTTAATTATTAATTGGGATATAATCATTTTATTTTAATATTAATTCATATTAATTATTTTATAAATATATTGTTAGTGTTACTTATTTACATTATTATTATTACAAGTAATTATAATTAATACTATTATTATTCTCCAATAAATATTTCATTTAGTGAATGCTAAATTATAAAACTTTCAACTATTCAATATTGTTAAATTTAAAGAATTATAAATGCAAATATTATTTTATGAATTAACTAAAAATCGTAATTATAACAAATTAATCACTTAATAAAAATAAAAGTAAAATAATAATAATAATAATAATAGTAATAATAATAATAATAATCTATTAATAATACTGATTATTATTAAAAATGTTAATAGCAAAATATAATTACATAAAATTATTTGTTGAAACTACCCATTTTAATTCAGACAATTATTAATTATTAATTTATTAAAATTATTATTTAGATAATAATTTTTAATTACTCTTTCATTAACGACCTTAATTAGGTTATGTATAGGTTTCCCTATCTTTTCCTAAAGATAAATTCTAGACAGTCTATGTGCATTGTGGGGAGCTTAGACTTAAAATCCGTAACCATGATCAACCAAAAGAAGCGTTGCCACCTAACTAGGAGGTGACTTCCATACTTAGGATGGTCCTATTATTCTCCTTTCTTTCATGTTTCCTCTGTTGGATGGGTTTCAGAGTCCTAATTATATTATCAGTTGATTGTAGCCATACATGATAATGATTTGATTGTAGTCATATGTTTTTCATCTCTTACTTTAGAGGATGGATGCATCTGCAAATGTTGTTTGGCATGGATTGTTTTTCTTAGCGTCTATTTGAATGATTTTCTTCCTTCTTTGCCTCTTTGAATGGATATCATAAATGCTTTTTATCCATTCATATGTCCCTAAATATTAAGCAGTATTGGTGATATTGTTGTAAACATCCATCTAAGTTTACTATTTTATAATAGATTAATGATTTCAAAGTTATTGATACTTTTTTAGGGGTGTGTTGCTCAACAGGACATTGATTTTTTATTGTTAAATAGTAAATTTCAAATTAAATGATATTGTAGTTGCCCCTTAGTATGGGGTCATTGTTTAGATAAAAACATAGTAAGTCTCTTAAATCAAATAAAAAGCCTACCCTAAATGTCTATTATAAATAATTAAAAAATGAAATAATTCAGATTAAATCAAATAATTATTTACTCAAAATTACTGAATTAAGTAAATAATAATAACAATCAATTATTTATAGAAATAATTAATAATAATAACAATCATCGAGTACTTATTTAAGTAAATAATAAAAAACGAAATAACAATAATCATCATCTATCATTAATGTTTATTCAAAGCATGCCCCATAATAATTACCAAATACAGTAATTAAACCTTAAATAAGAATCAATATTTATTAATAGTCATTAAAATTGTTAAGTCAAATCATTAATGTTTATTCTTAAATGAAAAATATGAATTAACAAATCTATTATATAATAATTATACTCGGTTGGAAAAAATATTTTAAGTAAATACTTAAATAATTACAAATTTAGTTAATATTATTACTAAATAACAAAAAATTTAAATTAAATACTAAAATAAATTAATAATAATAATGAAGGACTAAATTAAAGTAATTTCAAGTTGAATTTAATGACCTATATAATTTTACGGGTTTGACATATAAGGGTCAATTTATGTGAATCCGTAGACTGTATGAATGTCTTAAAAAATGGTAGTTTATAAACAATAATAAAAAATGATAATAAAAATCATTAATGTTTAATCATATATATATATATAGGGTTATTCACCAGTTATTTGTTATTTTGGAGGATCAATCTGACTCAAATTGCGCGATATGTTTAATTCAGATAGCGGAGACCACCTGGAACTTGCCACATGGCATAGATAGAGGCAGATGATAAGAACATGCATGGGGCACATATGTTGCCACGTGGAGATCAAAACATCCATTTGGTGAAGTGAATAAGCTTGGGATTTTGTGCATGCATGGACAATTAACAATTAATAATGCACATGTCCATGTCATAGTTGGATTGATGGGCATATATACTGGTTCTCTTCTCTTCTCAGGCTAGAGGCTAATGCAGAATCAAATAATAATGCATGGTTGTATAATTGTCCCTTTCCATTCATAACAACCATAATCCTGATAAGATGCAATCTGGAATCAATCACCATTCTTCATCCCAAAACGTCTATTACGATGGCGATGTCTCCAGCTATGTAGCTCCAGGGAAGAAATAACCCAACTAGCCTTTGGCAAATTTCTATGGAATTGTATTCTTTATAATCATATACTAGCGGAGGTGCTTCTGCATCCGTTGCACACTTGCACGGGCAAAACATGATGGTAAGTGGTTTGGAAAATTTAAAATAAATAAACATTTATCGATAATAGTACATTTAATTTAATAAAATAATAAATAAATAAAATCGTGAAAGAGGGAGAGATGATTTTTTTTTTGTATTTTTGTTTTATACAGTAAAATAATTGTAAATAGTTAAATAATAATTAATTTAATTTAATAAATAAATAAATTTATAAAATAAATGAGATAAATAGACAATCAAGTGAGAGAGTATATATATATATATACATGATTCTATGTCTTACTTTGCTAGCAATAATAATTTGTTAGATTATTAAATTATTAAATAATTTAGTAAAATAAGTAAATAAATAAATAAAGCTTTATGTATTATCAACACAAGATTGGTAAAGGCTATTGCAAATTAATTAATTAATTAATTTAGTGTTGTTAATGGGTCGTGCTGAACTACTAGGCTATCGGGCCCATGAACATGCTTAACCTGGTTTGTGGCCCGACCTAGCCTAAGACTTGGCCCACGGACCAGCCCGGCCCGTGGCACAGCACAGGCCCATGCGGGCTTGGGCTAAAATAAAAATTTAAGATCTCCTTTAAATTGTTGTCTATATTTTAAATTTATGTTAAAGTTTTCATTATTTTTTCCAAAAATAAAAAAAAACATGGCTTAACTCAATTCATGGCCCAACCTGGCCTAAGTGTTAGCCCATAGACAAGCCTAGCCCGTGACAGGACACGAGCCCATGTGGGCTTGGGCTGTATATTATATACAGTAATTATATAATATAATAATATATATAATTTTATTTTCAAATTTATTATATTATTACATATATAAACAATTGTGCACATCAAAATTCATATAAAATAAAATTTTAAGATCTTTTTTATTTTTTTTATATTTTTAATTTATAAAAACATGGCTTAGCCCGGTTTGTGGCCTGATAATAATTATATAATATATTAATATATGTATGTATATAATTTTATGTTCAATTGTATACATCAAAATTCATATAAAATAAAATATTGAAATACTTTTTTTTATTGTTTGTCTATTTATTTTAATTTATGTTAAAAATTTTATTGTTTTTTCCAAAGTTTTTAAAAAACATGGCTTAGCCCGATTTGTGGCCCAACCTGGCCTAAGACTTGGCCTGCGGCACGGCATGGGCCGCGTAGGCTCGGGCTGTATATTATTTACAATAGTTATATAATATATAATATTATTTCATTTTATTATTGCATATATAAACAATTGTATACATCAAAATTCATATAAGATAAAATTTTAAGATCTTTTTTAATTAATTAATTATTATTTTTAATTTGTGTTAACTTTTTCATTTTTTTTCAAATTTTTTAAAAAACATGGATTAGCCCGGTTCGTGGCTCGACCTGGCCTAAAACTTGGCTCGTGGCACGACGCATGCCTGTGCGGGCTCGGGTCGAGGGCTGTTGCAGGCTGACCCCCTAAAGTATCCTAGGGGAGGGAAGCACTGCCCACACGGCACAACCTAATACAACTCGATTGTAAATAAAATGAGAGATAAAGACCATTTTTAACAAATATGAAAAAAGCTAGAAGCTTAGTAGCATCATCGTAAATATTTAGCAGTGGCACCATTGTAAATAATTACATCTTTAGTATCAAATATGAAAGAGGAAAAGGAGAAAGGAAAAAGTCATTATTGTTTTTTGGGATAAGTATACTACACTCCACCTCAGAAATATGAAATTACAACTCCTTCATAGTCTACTAGTAGCCCCCCTAAAAACCACATCCTACTCGTGGATTTGGCATCGATCCATGGTTAGGATTCATCCCACCTGTACGATGGGGCTCAGATTTCTGGGGTGGACTGAAAACCCCTTGTTTTTTTTTTGTTTTATTCAATTGCATTTTTATAATTAACTAAATTTGTAATATATATATACATATATATCTCTGTGTGCGTAGGGGTGAGAAAAAAACCGAAAAAATGAATCGGCCGAAACCGAATCGATCGGTATACATATATTTCTATATATTTTTAGCTATATTTATGTATATTATATTATATATATTTTATATATTATAAATTAATAAATATGCATTATATATATATATTGATAATATATTATATATTATTTAAAATATAATATTATATATTTATAATTTTTATTACATATTTATATATATTTTTATAATATATATTGTAAAAACTAAAAAACTGAAAAATCGACGAACTGAACCAGTCAACCGGTTAATCGATTGGCTTCGGTTCGGTTCTGGTTACTAGTTTTTGGGAAACCAATAGTACCGGTTCGGTTCCAAAAAATTCCCCACGGTTTGGCACCCCTATGTGTGTGTGCGTGTGAAGATTATAGAGCAAAAGTGCTTTCTAAACATGTTTTTGAACCACATAAATGCTGTTATTTGGTATTTTTATTGTGGTCAATAATTGAACAATATGATAATTGTACTTCCATCATACGGTATTTTTTATTTCAAAAGCTTCTCCATCATGTTATCGGATTTGGTGACCGAATCTGTTCCTCACACATGGCGCCTCACACTGACCTCACAGGCACATCCTACCGTGCATTGGAATTTGGAAACATCTCCCATATTTACGGTGGGATGTGCCTGTGACTGTGAGGTCGTTGTGAGGCGCCCTATGTAAGGAGCAGATCACACCACTTGGATTTGATACCACAAGACATTGCAGTTACACTTTGAAAATATTTCACGTACTTGTATGCTGTCACTCGTAGGGAGATGTTTTCATGAACAATTGCAATGACTTGTAGGTAGGTGTAGATAGCATTCTTGTGAGTAGCAGATCTGATTTGCTCATTCTGTAGGGAAGCCAGATGAAAGCCTTTGAAAGTTTTAGGGACTACAAAAAATTACTATGAATCATTGAAATGTAATTGCTTTTGCTTGTCTTTTATTTATTTGTTTTTGTAATGTCTTATTGGAATTTCTAGCAAGGGACATCCCCAAACAGCCTAGTACTGCAAGCGATATCTGGTCAGTTGTACGAATTTGAGGCCCCATTTGGTTCACGGGAATAGGGGTCCGGAATTGGAATCAAAATGGGCTATTCTGATTCTAACTGTTTGGTTGGAAGAATCGGAATCCCATTCCCATTCCTGTTGGAATGGCATTCGCCCATTTGAGGGAATGACCATTCCCTGCCCCTCTCTTGGGAATAAAAATATAAAATCCCATTCTTGCTGATTTTAATTCCCATTCCTATTCCTGTCTGAGTCAAACAGACTATGGGAATGGACCATTCCAATTCCGTTTCCAGAGAATTTCAATTCCAATTCTGATTCTGGTTTCGACTACAAACCAAACGGACCCTGAATTTGATCTTATTAAGGGTGATTTGAATTTAATATGTTTATAATCGGATCAAATATGAATCTACCCTTACCAGGTCTCATATAATCTCATTTGATTTGATTAAGATATATATGCTCATATATACTTGAAATTTAAATTATATGTATCACTAAAATTAGTTTGAATGTTGTATTTTATTAAATTATCATAGGTTCAAGTTTCATACAAATAATTTTTAGTTCGTTTTGTTCATAAAATATAATATTAAAGTTATTTTTATTAATACTATATAATACTTTTATCATTTTTAGTCTATATTTATTTAAACCATTTAATATCCGAGTATAATCGAAATTTGATTTGAATCTGCTGGATATCATTCTATTCGAATTCAAATATATAAACGGATCAAATTTGAATATACATATATCGGATTCTATTGGATCCAACTGCGGTCTTAACTCCTAACTCCTAAAAGCAGCCATTCCTCATTCCTCATTCTCATTTAGAAGATGTGGTTGAAAATCGAAAGAGGCCCAGAAAGAAATGTCCATGTGGTTGAAAATTGAGAGAGGCCCAGAAATCAAAGAAAGATATGTCACACTATGAGATCCAAATCCAATGAGTAGATATGGTCGGACGCACCCTACCTTTATCTCTTTCCATCAATATTCTTCTCCCATCTTTTGGATGTCTCACCTAAATTATCTATCACTATCTTTAGGGGCTAGGGCTAGGGCTAGGGCTAGGGGGACGGTAGATGGGCGGTGGGCTCCCTCTGTCTTTGTCTGTAATGTTTCGACCAGAAGAGGCTGTGGGCTGTGGCATTGGCAATTTGGCATTTAGCACACAAGCTGGGCTCTGGTTGGCTACGTTTCCTCAAAATAATGGAAGTGGGCTCTTATTGGTTTGCATATGCCGACCAATATGGGCTAAATGTACATTTCATTGTCATTGGCCTTGCTGTCTTTGATAGCAGTCATCATAGCACGGCTTCTTCTTGCCATTGGCCTTGCTGAATGTACATTTCATTGTCTCAAGAAAATACAAAAAAAAAAAGAGCATACACACATACATTTAGATATATACTTGTTAGTTGTCGATAAGCCACATCTTCTCTCTATATATACAAGGGTAAGACTGTGTACATCTGTCCCTCCCCAGACCCCGCATTATTGGTGGAAGCCTAAGCCTTGTACACTGGATACCCAACAAGCCACAGTGGTGACTGAAGAAAACTAAATGATATCCATCATTTCTTTTTTCCCTCTTAAGTTTGGCTATACAGATTAATTTGGTAGTCCAGTTAACAAAACTACTAATTGCTATGTTTCCTAATAATAGTAGTTGAGTTGACCCACACCCACACATCTTAATGGGCTGAAAAGTCACGAGCAGATCTATCTTTTTAGAATCTGTGGGCCGATGATCGAGGCCCAAAACATTAATAATGGATTTTGGGCTCTGGCCTCTGAGTCTCTGAGTCTCTGGGATTGAAGAAGAATGCAGATTGCTTCGAGAAGTTCTGAAAAAAATCCCTTTCGGCTTTTGGTGATTCAGATTGCTTCGAGTGTGGATAAAACGTGCCTTCAACCCGCATCCGCCAATCATGAAGCAAAGAAATCAAAGAGTCGTTGGGCGTGGGCCAACCTTTTCCTTTTTCCATCTCTCTGGTGTCAGGTCAACAATTCATTCGTTGTCAGACACAACTCTGAGCTCTCCATCCCTTGGTTGACATATTGACAAATATGCCCAACTAATCCATTTCTCAATGATTTGTTGAAAGGCGACGAACGCACAGAACAGCGATCGTCTCCCTCTCTCTTCACCCACCTGCAACTGTTGCAAGACCTTCTAGGGTTAGGGCTTTGAGGATCTAGTGGTACTGCGACAATGTCGGCTGCGAGTGGGTTCGCCACTTCTTTTGCAGGTGTGACGTTGGAGTCTCTCCTCTCCTACTCCTCACAGTCGAGGGTCTCCTCTTCCTCGTCGTCGTCGTCTTCTCAGCTTCGGTTATTTTGCAAGCCCGTAGGCAATAGGAGATGGATCTGTAGCAGAGGAGTCACTTTGAACCCTATGTGTGAGGTTCCGTCCAACGGTTTGTTTCAGGACGAGAAGATCGATTCAAGGTCTACCAGCGTTTCTATTCTCGAACAGCTCAAGACATCCGCAGCCGACAGTAATTCGACCCCCTCAACTTTTCCCCCTCTTTTTCATGGATTTTATTTTGCTTGATGATTTGGATGACACTTCTCCTTTTGAGCTTCAATTCGTTGTTGTTGTTTTGTTTCGATTGTGAATTGGATATCATGAGGTAATACCCTCTTAAAATGTGTATATTTTGTTGAATTTCAATTATGTGTTTTGCAAATTTGGTGGTGCTTCAGGGTCCTGTTAATTCCAATAGGGAATGCACTTATCTTTATGCGTGTTTTCCTTTTTATTTTTCTGGGATAAAAGGATGAGTCGATGTAACAACAGTAGCGCTGAGTATCAATTGATTGTGAGAACAATCAAACTTCCAATTGTGTGAATATGAAGAGCAGGAGAAGATGCTTTCTTACATAAAGAATAATGTGTTTTTATTACCTTCTAAACTTCATAAGATGTAAGCTTGAAAAAATATTTAAAAATGTTAAACTGATTACAGTAGGTAGGGCTGTATCTTACTTGTTGTTAATCAACACTCTGATTTACTAGCAAACCTCATGTGCTTTGGTGGCTTTTACCCATCTTAAGTTTTAAGTTTCTGAGTGTTAAAGGGCCTGCCATGCTAATTTTTCTACACGTTCCATCCTCAAATAAGTTGCACTCTGCAAACAATTATCCTTTATTGTTATTCCTGTTTCTTTGTGAGATTTTAAGTGTTCATGACAGAACCTATTATTGTAGTTATTTAAGATTTTAATGTTTTAAAATGTTCATAACCTATCTTTTTCAGGATATACAAAGGAAAGGAGCAGCATTGTGGTCATAGGACTTAGTGTTCACACGGCACCAGTAGAGATGCGTGAAAAACTAGCCATTCCAGAAGCCGAATGGCCCCGAGCCATTGGAGAGCTCTGTGGTTTGAACCATATAGAAGAAGCTGCTGTTCTTAGTACCTGTAACAGGATGGAAATATATGCAGTGGCTCTATCTCAACATCGTGGGATCAGAGAGGTGATTGATTGGATGGCTAAGGTACTCTTTTAATTACATTATCTATATATCTCTGTTTGGTTTCCACTGAAATCCTTTCCTCAGAAGAGGAAACATCAACTATTTTGTCCAATGCAAGAAATCTGGCTTGAGTGTTTTGAAGGACATCTTGGTGCATATCTAGGCTTCTTGAATAAGCTATTTCTCAGTCCCAGCTAGGAGATGTCATATGATTGATAATAACCATCTGCAATGTCTTATAGATGGTTACTGTCATCCAATTGGGCTCTTCCTTGGCTTAGATCTCCTAGTTGGTGAATTTTGACCTATGGCTTTGAGAATTCCTATCATGTTTGATGTAACTCAAAAATTTCCCTCATAAAGGTAAAAGAAAGTGGTTGTAGTTGTTAAGCATCTTTTTTCTCTTGGCAGACAAGTGGAATTCCTGTTTCAGAGCTTCGTGAACACCTGTTCTTACTGCATGACAATGATGCGACTCAGCACCTGTTTGAAGTAGCTTCTGGGCTTGACTCTCTTGTTCTAGGAGAAGGACAAATCCTTGCTCAGGTAAGACAAGTTGTAAAAGTTGGCCAAGGTGTTGTTGGTTTTGGGAGGAACATCAGCTATCTGTTCAAGCAGGCAATCACTGTTGGTAGACGGGTTCGAACTGAGACTAACATAGCATCTGGAGCAGTTTCTGTCAGTTCTGCTGCTGTGGAGCTTGCCCTCATGAAGCTTCCTGATTCCTTGTCTTCAACTGCCCGGATGCTGGTGATTG